>NC_134647.1:25265562-25565562 GCF_030463565.1 Pelecanus crispus
TGTTGAGCCACTGACATTTCTGCATAGCCAGAGCGCCCTCCTCTATCGCCTTCTGAGTCACTCCATGATTCAATGGACCTTTTTGTATTATTTCTTTGTATTAATACCAAACGCTGAATGTGATTCTGTTACAGTATGCTCAGTGGCCCCCACCCCCCCACCCCCTTCTTTTAAAGAGGAAACAAATACAACAATTGGAGAATGCAATTATGCTGCAGGCGTGGGAAATTTCAGTTCCAGGATATTTGTTTATCAAATTTTCAGAGCGGTAACAAATTGATGTGTTTGAATAGATGTAGTTATCTGCAATTTTCAGAAATATTTTTCATTGGAACATGGCAAACAGCTTTCACAGGAGTTTGAGTCCTATGAAAAATAGTTTATAACTTCAGAAGAGTAGACGTTCTCTTCTCAGTTGTAGCAGCGTGCATCCGTATATTATCATCTAGTGATGGGACAAGCAGGCCTGAACATATGTCACAAAAGGAAGGACAGCCAAGTTCTGGATTAGAAGAGTATGTTTATAGGATTAGTCAATAGGTGGTGCTTTAGCAGAATTTTTTTAATGACACGTGAATTTTGGAAAGGCAATCTAATCCTAAGTGGTACCAACACCAGAAATGCTGACCACAGCCTAGAGATAAAGTTTGAAGACTCCCAGGTCAAAGGAGAGGCAGAATGGTCTTACCAGGGTCAGTAAGGAGATACTGCTTTATTGGAAGATGCTCCTCGTGGAGCACGTTAAACACCCTTCAATTAGGCTGAGGGTGGAGATCAATTAAATGTCCCTTTATTTAGTGGGAGCTGAAATAACAACAGCCAATGCCTGGGGCACTGATCAGCCTGGCAAGGACTGAGTGAAGGCAGATGGGTTACACAGCCAGAAGGGTTCCCTTGGAGACTGATTGCAAACATATGTGCTGGGGCACTGATTGGTCTTAGCTGCACCTAAGCATGGGTGTGAAGACCCTGAAGGCAGTAAGAGAGTGAACAAACAGACAGTGATGCTGCACATTTGGGATGCAAAGCTTTCAGCAGCAACACTCCTTTATGGCTGTCCTCCCACCACCATTCATTTCTGCCACTGTGTCCCACTGCTCGCTCAGGTGTGTTGGCACAGTGGTTCTACAGCCTGTGCCATAGACCATATTGAGGAATAATCTAGTGTTCAAAAGTTTAGTTTTTTTTTTTTTTTTATCAGGCAGCAGGAGGCAACTGCTAGCATGAAGCTGGCTCTGCTTCTACCCAGGCTGTAACACAAAACCACAGCTTACAGTGAGAGGCCCAGAGCAAACCAATGGGAGCTGCTTCTTTACCCATTGGTTGATGCGCTCTGTGTAATTTCTATGTAAATTAAGAGGTTTCCACTAAAAAAGTAATATTTTAAATTAAACTGTGCCAGATGAAGACATCAGTGTCGTGAGCAGCTTCCCAGTGACCACCAGCCAGGGATCACCTCCCTGTCTGTTGCCTTGGGGCTTCCTATGACTGCTCATTAATCAAACAATCTAAATTAGCTCCAATAATTTTTACCAGTGGGTTAAAGTAATCTGACTGATCCCGCTGGAAACCAAGCGGCAATGGTTTTGAGGATCCCTCCTACCCACAGAGATGTGGGGGTAGTGACCTCTGGCAAAGAGGCAGCAACAAACAACGGGATTTCACAGAGCAGCACGCGCCTGCTGCCGGGATCGCTGGCTGCCAAGTTCTGTGCTTATGCAAGAGTAACTGCACAAGGATAATCCTACCTCCCCTGGAAGTTGGCAGACACAGTATAAAAGGATGCTGGCTAAAGGGACAAGCTCAGAAAAGGACAGGACCCATTCAGACTGACAAGGTGAGACCAGCACCAACCTTTCCAAAGTAGCTAAGCATTGAACAAATCACACCCATCTAATAAGAGATATAAGTATTTTAAGTGTAAACATACAGAAGACACCCACACAAAAGGAAATACACGCACGACTGACAAAAAGACTAGTCCACAAAATGGATGCTTTTGCATCGGACTTTTTGGGCACACACACGCCTACGTGTGCATGCACATCTGAGCTCCTGCGGTTGTAGCAGGAGTGCATGTGCGAGCACATGTCCACAGATGCACCTGCTCTGCCCCCATTTAAAGTTTTGGGCCAAATGGCCAAGGTATTATTTACACTGGAAGGCACTCGAGAGCACTGCGAGACACACGCAGCTTAAGCATTTTCCCCTTGGTAATCGTGCAGAGACACGATACGCTGGACCCCAAGCTTCAGAGGCGCCGAGGGGAAGTTGAAGAGTTCAGGAAGTGGCCACGTTTGCTCTCAGCACACTGCCTCTTTGTCCTCCCCCAGCTGCTCACCCAGGGGCTTTCAGACAGCCTGAATCCCTCACAAGAGACGGGTTATTTCTCTCCATTTTAAGAAGAGCCTACATTTACAAAGTCACTTTCAGCGTGTCAGCCGCCAGGTGAGGATCTAGCTGCGTACATTGGACCATGCCAGAGCTGTGCCTGGAGTCGCTGGTGGGGGTAAATGTACTTTTATATCCCCCCAGATACTCCGGGTTGTTCAAGACAGGAGGAATTTGTTCGCCCAGCAGGTAACTCACAGCAGTCTCCTAGCCGCTTTTAAGCTACACCCAAGGAAAACAGCCTCCCAGGGTGTTGCTTCAGCCAAGTTCAGAGCGCAGCGGCACCTCGGTGTGCCCTTCAGCGGGGCCACAGAGAAGGCACTGCAGGGACAGCAAAGGCAGGAGAAGGCACTGCTGGGACAGCAAAGGCAGCTGTGTGACACCGGGGGGACTCGCCGTGTCCACAGAGCTCTCACACAGCAGGGTTTGCTGAGCCACCAGAGGATCTGTCAGCTCTGACCACGGACCATTAAGACATGAAGGGAAACATCTGAAGCCTGATAAATTCTGTCCTCTGTAAACAAACCGCTTATTTCTCCATCCTTGTCACAAATGAGGAATCTGTTGACTGGCACCTTCTAGAGGACCGAGCCTCGACAGGCTTGTTGGCAGTAATCTTACAGGATAAGCCAACTGCTTGTAACTAATGTTGTATCTCACCTTGTATATATACAAGACAAACCCATCTCTATCTTCTGAGTGGAAAGCATACCTGAAGCTCTTCCTTATGTACACCTGGGTACCTAATGGAGACATGCTAGTAACCCTGTAGATGGCACAAGTTGGTTTTAAGGCTGTAAATTGACTTCCCCTCACTTGCTACGAGGCCAAACAGCATTTGATTTATAGATAAAGGACCACCCCGGCAGCAATAACAAGTTGCACAGTGGCCTGACAGATAAGCTACACAGGGATGTTAATAGACACAGCTGTAAAGCCATTTACACAAATAATTTGCTGTCCTGTGCTATGGGTATAAAAAGGCAATCATGAGCTCTGAGGTTAGAATTTTAGATTAGAAATGTGCACTACCCTACATCCACACATTTGAGTATACTGGACATGGTAATCCAGGCTAACAGAGCATGCTGAATCCCAGCATTCAAAACCCACACGTACCACTTGCCTTATAAAAATGGGCCCTATTTACTCATTATATGGAAACTCACCACCTTCACCAATATGGCTAAGACTATACACACACAGAGAATAGTGGATATAGTGGGGACTGTTTTCTGTCTGGTACCTGTCACCAGCAAATATGAGCAATTAACATCTCAGTGATTGGGCAAAACAATCTGTACTGCTCCTGACCTTGAGCGGGCACAACACGTGTGAGTGCAAGAGTAAGCCGTCGTGTGGAGCTGCTAATATGCAACTACAAAAAAAAACACCCAAAACCCACCACCCCAAATCTGTTTGCCAAATCACCAGGCCAAGCACTAACACAGAGGTGTTCAAACTTCAAAGCAGGAGCACAGTCGGCAAGAGTTTGTTGAAAGAATTACAACCAGGCATGGAAACTGGGACTTCTCAGTAGCATATAATCCCTGCTGTTTCCATTTCCTCTTGCTCATTATCGGCACAGATGGGGGCTGAAGATTAGTAAACAGTGGGTGTTTGGGGTGAATTAGAGCATGTGTGATGTAGAGCTAGGTACCCTGGTGGCATCCGTGTGACTTCGTAGAGAGATGTAAATATTTAATGTTGCCCACTACGTTTCTTCAGCACAATGAAATATTAGCATGTTACTTGGGGGTGGGAGAATCATTTCAGATAAAACAGTCTATCTTGACCTTCATCTGGGATATGAACAAAATCTGACGGTCAAAAATTTTCTGGAAAATCCCCCCTTTATAGCCATGTGTGTTTTGATGAAGAGTTTTCACACTGCTCCATTCCTGTCTGAAACAAGAAAAAACAAACTATGGGACAAAAACCTTTACATAGCTATGTGCGTATGAGACATTACTTTTTCAGCTATCTCCCTTTGTTTTAGCCACAGGTTACCCTTTCAGAGGACAGCCATGTAAGTAAAAGCCATTACTAAGAAAACATGCCTAGAAATGACTACAAATTTCTTGACTTGAGTGAAAACTGCTGAACTGACAAACCTTGCTCTCAGAAAGTTACTTGTCCTTCCTGCCCCAATAATAGAGATATTAACAGACTCATAAAGTCCTGCACTGCACATATATTATGAAATATATCACAACATATATTTCTAAAAGGAGAAATCTATCTTTGTGGCAGTCTCTTCATATCATTATAGATATTTCAAACAACCTTAATTTGTTCTCAGGAACCAAAAAAGAACTTCTATTAAAAGGAATGGCACTGGTCATTGCTTACAGTACTTAATTTCACATAAAGCCTAATTTCTTGGTTTGCAGCCTTTTTACACAATAAGCTTGAGACACAGTTTCTCTTTGACCTGATCAAAGAATATAGGATTACTCAACAGGTCCACAAACATAAGAAACAATGTATGCTATCTTTCCAAAGAGTATTTTCAACAATTTAAGCTCTGTAAAAATTGCCTAGCTGTTTTTATAGAGCAATGTTTGTTATACCTTGCCAATGGCATGCCTAGTCTTCAAGTATCTTTTTCAATATGAGCATTGCTATGATGGTGATACTAAAAGATATTTATTATTGAGCAGTTTGTCTTCAACTATTAGCATAAGTCTTAAAGTCTACAAAGTTTCAAGTATGAACAATACGACAGAGTTTTTATTACTTGCTTATTTCAGTAGAAAGCATCGACTGTTTTAAAAGATCACACTTAAAGCTGAGATACTTTATATTCAAAATTCCCATCAGCATTTGTGTACATATATATACATAAATACATGTACAGGTGGAAAAAGCTAAACAAATCTGCACCTTAGAAATCATGACCTACCACAACATCCACACATTTTAAAGCCACAGAAACAATATTCATTGACAAGAGCAATTTTTCATCTGACACAGGCCATAGTTTCAAGCTGCTACTTCCCCTTTACACTCTGAATTTTCATGCTGGAAGCACCGAAAACTTGCTATTAGGTAGAAAATAGAAAGGGAGCTAGCTACAAGTAGGATAATACAGGAGCATATATTGGCATGATTTCAGTGGAGTCAAAAGAGCTGTGCACCATTTTATAGTAGGAACATCCTATCCAAAGTTCATACCCTTTTACTTTTTCTTTTTTTTTTTTTTTTTTAAAGGGAAAATAAGTCCCAACCAGTGGGAACTTTAGTCCATTTCTTGCATTCTTCCCATGGGTGGCATATTCCACATCAGGAATACTCGGATGCCAAATATACACACAGATCAGAGTCTGTGCATACTTCCTGGGTGATTATAAAATAGAAGCAGCTTCTCTGCTGTGTAACAGATGAGATCGTTTATTCCTTGCTTAGGTACAAGTCCCAGCAATCCCATACTGACTGGAACAACGCCCAAGTAAGATGAGCAAGATCAGATCATGTGAGAGATAAGATCATGCATTTTTCTTCCATTAATATTTATTGAAAACAATATTCTCCCAAGAATAAACAGGAGAAAGGGAGGCTCAGTACATGAATATGTATATCTACTGCATGCCACATTCTCATTTAATTATCTATGCAATTACTATGAATTAGGAGAGTTTATTACTGTGAATTAGAAGAACAGTAGTTAAAAAACTAACAGGGAATTGCAGGGTCCATGAAAAGCATACAGATAACAGCCTTGGAGACTAAAGGTCTCCGTTTCCTTAGACAGTGAAAAATGCATCCCCGTTGAAGGATCCTATATCTCATTCACACATAAGGGGTAGCTACATCCAAGCGAGATTGCTCACACCCCTGTGCCCGGTATTGGCCCTGATCTGAAAGGATCACTCGCTAGCCATCAGGGAACAGTTTTGATCCTTGTTCACCATCTGACTACTTCATGATGGTTTTCAGCATGGAAGTCATTCAATGCCATTTTGAGCAGAAACTTTTGTCTTGTAGACCTGGGATTACTAACTCATTGCACTTAGACTATGCTAAACCTGATAGAAAGCAATGTTTAGTCATAGCTCACTTCGCTTAGAGATAAACTGCTGGTTTAGAAATAAAATGCCCTATATTGCAAATCACCAAAACCAACATCAACTGCTGAAACTGGATCAGTTAACAGGACACTGCACTCGCAGGACATAGCAACACCTTTACCTCAAAACCAGCATGGGGACATGCTGTTGTCCCCTCAGCTAGCCAAATAAAAGGAGCTTGGCTTCCTATGCCTTGACTATGCAAGTACCCACAATGCGCTTGGGAACTGGCATTCAGGTTACCCTGAATGTACACGTTGAGATTGAGAGTGGAGGCAGCAGTTTGGTATTCTGGCTTGAAATAGCTTGGCACCAGGTCTCCCTATTAGCAGAAGCTCCACACAACAACGTAACAGAACATGCAATCATCTGTCTGTATCCAACTCTGCATGCATCTTGTTTTTTCTTTCCTCTCCCAATAGCAGAAGGCCAGGTACTCAGTACAGAACAGAATAATTAAATTTATAGCAAAGTATGTGGCTTCTGGCTCTGAGGGCGTTACCTATGCACAACAGAAAACTGCATCTCTCTGTATTTTGAAGCATGGCTGTCTGAGAAGTTGCTGCTAACAGAGCAGAAATGCCTTACAGTCCAATTTCTAGACTATTCAGCAAAGCTGGCTGGCTCCCCTGCAAGGCTGTGCCACAGCAGGGACCTAAGAGAACAGCACAGAGGGAAGTGGCAGGGGCCTCCTAAAACCCTCCTGCTCAGCCTGAAAAATTATGGCTGCCCTAGAGTACAGGGGGATGACTACAGCACGAGCCCCCTTGGGGGAGGTGAGAAGATTAGTCACGGGCATTTCAGTAGAGCCCAATGCTTCCAATTGGTCTGTGGGCCATGTCCCAGCAGAGCCAGCATGTCCCGGCACGGTACCTCACAGAGGATGAATTGCGAGCCAATACTCTACGGCTCTCATCGGCAATGCCTCGAAGCATCCCCACACACTGCAGGAGGCTAAAGGTGTTTCTTCAGCCGCTTCCCTGTTGCTACACACTGCCAGTGGGGGCTCGGCTGCACCAGCTGTGATACAGGCTGTTTATACCTACTTGAGGTTTCATGATTACTTGGATTTAAGTAAACTTTGTGACATATTTAACTTCAGGCTTTTTGCTGCTAAATGGGACAAGGGCGGTTCTCTCAACTTCTAATGCCAAAGCCAGCACCTTGCATTGCTCTTGGAAATTCCAATTTTGAATTGTCCATGAGGCTATTTCCATAGTTATATCCTTAAGAACTATTTAAAAAATCCCTTATTTTATACTTGCCCTCGTACCAGACAGGATTCCTTAGTGACAGGGTCTGAGATCCTGCACTGATGCACATTACAGAAAATGACAGTGATACCAGGGTCATGTGTTCCATTGAGAAATGAAGAAACCGGGACCTGAACATGCAGAGTTAAATACAGAGAAGTGAGACTGCAATTTGTGACAATTTCACTGGACAGAACTGAGGTTTATTGCATCAAACATGCCTGCAGATATTCTGGGCTTTTTTCCTCCCTGGCACAGTCACATCACAGCAACCCCCCAAAACTTTAGAAGAAAGATGTCAAGGGCACTGGAGCTTTAGAGCGGAACAGTGATCCTACCTTCAGGATGGTGATTTCCAAAAATAACCAGCAGTGTCCACCAGAGAACAGAAGGAGCACCTCCAGAAGCTTAACGGAACACAGCCCAGAGAAGAGCCCTGGGAAACGCTGTCTTGACACTGCCTGGAGCAATCCTGCTCCACTGGTCCCTTCTCAACACTGATGCGCCCCAGCAACCTTACATCAAGGGCAGGACTGGACCCATGGTTGCACCTACCAGACCTTTTGCTAGTACAGAGTGATTTTGTGTGTGTGTGTGTGCGTATGTGTGTCTGTGCTCGCTCGCTTCCTAGGGCATAAAGTCACACCTGTCTAAGAAATGGCAGTGAGACACTTCCTTATCTCTATATAAAGGGAAGAAGGTGAAAAATATAGCGGGGTTTTTTGTTGGGTTTTTTTTGTTTGTTTTAAACTTTCCCTTCTTGCAGGGTTTTTCCATTCTATTTTCATTTGCTTCTGTCCTTACCTCACAGCAGATGGCCTGGAGCAAAGGCCTTGGAAGCTGTAAATGCTGTGATATTATATACCATGTGGCATCATTACCATAGTTTCTTTAATGCCTCATCAGTCTCACTGATTAGCAAATGGATGGTGAACAAACATATTTGTGAGAAGCATACAAGCTTTCAGTCTAAGCAAAAAAGAGCAGTCATATACCACTCTTACTGTAAACAACTATAAACTCCATTATTACTCCTAAGAGGAAACTTTCTTGGGGAACTTTTAAAATAACACAAACCAGAAGACAACAATGACAGTTCTTTCCCTTGGAAGAAAAAAATCCCTCAGTGTTCTCATTTAAGTACTGCACATGATGACATCCAACTGGGTTTTACCCTGCAATTCACTTGCATTATCAGGGATGTTCTGCTAAACAACTGGCACATTTTAGATGAATAAAGAGGGAACTTGTCCAGTCAAACTGTTTGTCAGTTATGGAACACTTCATTTTCTAGTTCCCTATAGCAGCTCAAGTTAATTTGTCTTCCTCTTGACTTCAGTCAGCATGCACTTTTTTTTTTTAAGGACGCACAAATGAAAAAAGAAAAAGCTATAATAAAACTTGAAGACACTGATCCTGCAGAGAGCTGCTAGGAAGAGGATAACCAATAAATGAGGAAATAAATACTGTTCTGGTTCCACTTAAGGGGACAAGTAAGTATACAGCAACCCTAAAGAGTAAGATGCTTCACTTTGAAAAGCATCATCTTATTTGAAATTAAAACTAAACAAGACAAGAACATGAGTTGTTCATTTACACCCAAGGGATGCTAGTCAATTCAATTAAGAAAAATCTATTTAAAGTTGTGCCATGAAACAAGTTTTCTGTCCCGCCCTAAGCCACCTATTCAGATCAAATGCAGAGCTTGTATTTGAAAATACAGTAGGAAGGTCCAAGGGAGAATTACTTCCTTGTGGTTTGTTGCTGCCTAGTATTAGAGTTTTGGGGCTGTCTGCTGTCATTTGAGAGTTTCAGGTTCCAAGATACCACCAGAACTATTGATTGAAAAGTTGTATGTTTAAGGAATATCTTTCTCCCAAAGTAGCATTAGTGTGGAGTGCTTTGAAAACGTAACCTGCAGACAGGAACAATAATATACTGGTAGGTGTTACCTCTGTGGCCTCAGATGAATAACAGTCTCTCAAAAAACCAAAATAGCCATGCTTGTATACCTTGCTCAACATCACATTGCTATCATTTGTTTTTTTATTTTATCTCATTGGAACAGAAAATGTATTCTACCGGGCATTGGTCAAATGCATTCCCTATCTCAGGGCTCTTAAAAATCAAAGACAAGATGTATGACCATATGAAAATCAAGAAGGAACACCTGACCAAACAGAGATACATATAAAAGAGATCAATGCGTTGAGTCATGCAAACTCACTTACATGCGTGAGCATATGGTTTGTTTACTTAAAGGGTGCTGTGTGTTGCATATGTTTTATGGTTTACATTTAATATTTCCTTTAAAAACTATTTTCAGTAGTTTCAAACATGAAAGTAAGAGTGAAAATTCTCTATTTTGCATTTCCATGCCAGAAAAAAAGAAAACCTTTTGGAAATATGTTAGGCAAAGTGGGACAGTCGATGTTGGGTAAATCGGGACATGAGGAGAGCAGTGACTGATGCAATGGCCACAGGAGGACTGATGAGGTGGGGCAAACTGATAAGAGGACTGTAGAGCTTAGTACTGCGTGGCTGATGCTGTCCATGTTTGCCAAACTGCAATCCAGATTGATCCAAAAGTGTGTCAAAGTAGTATCCTTGAATTACTAGCTGAGGAACATTTCCTGAGGTAGGAGGCAGGGGGGAGAATAAGCAATCCTTCTCCCCACCAAATATTTTTCATCATCCATGTCCTTCTATTAAAAAACTACCTAGCTGATGCTAGTTACAAAACCAATTACCATCCTGTTTAGGCTACTCATGAAAGGAAGGTTCCCAATTCATGCCACCCTCTTACAGCTATGGAGTGCTACCTCAGCAGCTGGAGCTGGCAAGCTGCCTCCAAGCACCTACATCTTTCCTCAGGGACCATGGTAATTTTAGGGCAGCTGTAAGGTCCCACCTTTTCCAGAGCCTGCTGGTGAGGTGAACTAACAAGGCACCATCTGTTGCTCCCAGCAGAAATAGCAAAGACAGCACTGATCTAGGGCAGCAGCTCTCAAACTTAACTGTTCACATCATTGTTTTAAAGAAGAAAAAAGGAAAGAAAAGAGTCGGAGGGAAAAAAATGGAAGCTTAGGCAAACTCCTCTTTCACTTGAAAAATGGGCCAGGGCACAGATCTGAGCCACTGGGTGCACAGACTGGTCTGGAGGTACACTGTGTCCGCCGGAACTCATTTTACCTTCTTAATTCCCAAGAACAAGTATTTTAAGGATTATATTTTGCACATTTGATAACACGGCACTTACCCTTTCACAGTCTCTCTTGCCTATGGAGATCTTTACATCAGCAAAAGAGAAGACAAGGAAAAAAAATAATCTGAAAACAAAACCAGTGTCTGGATCAGAAAATTCATTACATAGTCTATGATTTAATACTCAGAACTACAGGAGATTAAGTTTTATATACCCTCAAGGTTCAGTGGGAAGAAACTCATGCTGGTAACCAAATCCTGCGGTGCACTGAGCCAGTGTTAAAAACCTGGGGGCAGAGTCTAGACCTGCCAGCCTCAGGCTGCCCATGCCAGCACGCTCTCATGTGCGCTGCAGGCATTTCCCTTGCCAAGAAATCCCAAGCTCTCAGCTCTACACATGTCCCATTGTAAAGATGCCTTTTCTAACGTTTAAGACAGTGTGTTGTATTCAGCCATATCACTGAGCATGGCTAATTTGGAATACATTCACAAGCATTCACACTTGTCTTGCTTCCTCTGCAGCCAGGCATAGCACCCATACCTATCTTCCAAGCAAAGCTGCCCAGACAATTCAGTTTTATGTAGCTGGCAGGCTCAGCTGTTACAGGGTATCACTGACACACAGCTCTCTTCACAGCACAGCAATACACATGTATAGTTGGACAACAGGTTGTGGCGACAATCAAGTAACACATTATCATATCTGATTTCTATGACTTAAAGGATTTCCCAACTTTCCATGCCTGTTGATGCTCTCTTAGCATTTAGATACCCATGTCAAGTGGGTTACAAAACCGATCTGTTACTGTGATGAATAGATCTGCTGAATGATGCAAGGCTCCACTGACTTTTAGCTATGCTTATGTAACTCCATAGTTTCACAGCTGCTAATAATTAGCAGATAACCTGCATAAGTGCTAGACAAAAAAAAAAAAAACAGATGGGAAAGGAGAATCCTGCTTCATCACTTCAGAAACAAGCTACCAAAACAACAGTAATTATTTTTTTTTTTTAATCTGCCATGATTTTCTCCTCTCAACAGAATTCAGACAAACACAGAATAACGAATCCAGCATAACTTATAACTGAAGATCTGAATGGTGCCTTGTTCATAGCATTTGGATTTGAAACACAGATGCAGTTAACTCACAGCTTAACTCCTTCCATGGTACTCTTTAAAATGCTGATCTGTGTTCTTCTCAGCTTCCAGATTTTAAAGTTTTCTTCAAGTGATTTTTATTTTTTTAAACAAAGAGAAATTCAAACTTGGATTCAGAGTACAGCTTCCTCTGCTCTTTTCCTCTCAAAAATAAGAGATTAATTGTTATGCAGCAAACTGGGAATAACATCACTTTCTAAAAATTTCCTTTGCAGCTCTTGTCTTTATTTCACCAAATTCTTTTCCAGATCTGATGTTCTCAGTGTTTCCTGAAAAAGTCAATGCAATAAACTGTTCTTTAGTACTAAAAAACCCATGAATATGACAGATAAAGAAAAAAAAGAAAATGATCTTTTGGACAGTAAAAGTAGTCTCTGTTGCCGAGTGATCTGAAAGTAGTTGAGTAGGGAAAGGAGATGGTTTTATGTTTAAAGACAACATCTTTTAGCTACTAAGGCACTAGTCTGCCAGTCAGGAGATTTATGATCCTCTCCCAGTGCTATTACTGACCTGCTGCTATGAGACTTTGGGCAAAATCACTTCCCCACACTGTGCTTCCTTATGCACTCCAATTTTCGAAGTCTGAATAAAGACTTCTCAAGGCCATTTTTGGATGTTTTGAGACCACTTTTATTCCCAGATGTTCTGGGTACAGACAAAAGCAGCCACGCTTATCCAGTAATGCAGAAACATAGTATACAGCCAGCTGGAAGGAACTGCTGGATCTCATCTAGTTCAAAGCAGAACTAGCCTGGCTTCAAGCAGACTGCTTGAACCTTGTCTAGTCCAGTTGTTAGACCATCTCCACGGACAGAGACTCCACAGTCTCTCTGGACAACCAGTTCCAGTGGTTGACTACCCTCACCACGGAGGACCTTACTGGCAATTTTCATAGGAAGCAGTACAACCAGCAGAGGAATGCAATTTCTTCTTAGGGCTCACTTCTGGTCCTGTTAAGTCAGGGTCCAGGAAAATTCAGAGAGAAGCCTGCTCCACACTGCCTGCTCTTCATTGCAAGAGGATTTCAGCACTCAAGCAAAACATTCACCAAAAATATTAAAGAGATAGAGGAAGAGGGAATCACCCCACTTCCTGAAGTTATCAGAAGAGAAACATGCACAAGCTATTTTGGGCTCACTGAAGCTGCTAAGAGCATGTATTTTAACCTCTGCATTACTTCCCATTAAAGAATATCCTGTAGTTTCTTCAGCAGGAGATATGGGCTCAAGTTTAGCTCAAATGAGAAGGAAAGCCCTCTCAAAAACATGCACTGGAGGACAGGAGGGCCCTTCACATGGACTTAGTCCCAGGAAGGAAATGGCAGGAGCTACACACACACAGAAGAAATTAAAGATGAGGGGTGCCACATAAACAGCTTAAATCTTAGGAACTTCTGCTTCTGCAACATTAGTAGTTTAAGGAGTTACAAAATTATACATTTTAACTCCAAAGTGTACTTACGTGTAATTGGAACCAAATGTAGAAGAACACTAATGAGGTTACAGGAGAGTTAAGCGTTACGAAACAGACTCTCGAACTACTCCTTGCGCTTCCCATTTATCTCCTTCCAGGAACAGGGAAAAACTTTCTATTCTGAACTCCTTTGATCTCTCAGATTTAGATGAAACTGCTCCCTCGCCACTTGCGTCTCCAGCCTTACAGACACTTTTCACTGATCTTTGTGAACAGGGTTGGATGAGACCCAAGGACAGCTGCTCTTTCAGACCTGCATGCCTGCAAGGCTGAAGAGTGGCTGCAGTGTCTTTCAGAGCCCTGATGTTCAGGGTTATTTCCACTGAAAAAAGAATCTTTTCACAATTCAGATTTCACTTACAACTCAGCAGCAGTGGCATAGTGCTTGCAGAGAATCACAACAAAGTACTAACGTAGTAAACAGTTCATTGATTTCCTTCCCCTTCCTCCCCTTCAGATATCTAGACATATGCATACATGTAGCTGGTGCTACATGAGAGCAGTGCACTGCTATCATACTGGTCCCCACAAGTGTCCAAAATATTTTAAATGAAGCCTTCTACTAAAGCATGATTCTAGATATCTTTATTAAATTTAGTTTTTAATAATCCCTTTTCTGGGCTATTTGCCAAGTAACAGTTCAGCAGTTATTATTGAGTAACAGACAGATTTTCATATACATCTTTGAAGTAAGGAGCTAAACAACAAGTAGGTGTTAGCTGCACACCCAACGGCACACAGAACAGACAGCTGCCTTGAAGATTTGTGGCCACTTCCAGTATCCTGATCTTTGGTACTACCAAGATCTGTTCTACCAACCCAAAAATTAACTATCTCCCCATATAAAGAATGCTCTTCCCACCCCTACTCAAACACAGCTAGCACCATGGATTTTGTACCAAGATACTCAACAGTCCCTTTTTATAACAGATCCAACAGACCAAATGTTAGTGTACCACACGAAGAAAAGGAGAAAGTGTCCGCATTAGAGCCAAGAATAAGAGAAGTCAGTAGAAAGAACACACACACATTTAATTAGATTTGAATTTTGATAACACTTCATTGTTGTTAAGAAGCCACAATTAAGATATATTTACCTTGGCAAAAGCATAAACTTTAAAGAAATCCTCCCCTCTCTTGCATCACTATTTCTCATGGTTTCTATGCACAAGTCCATTATCCAGATGGAGATCCAATGTAGTTAAAAGCACAGAACATTTCTAAAGGCTACTGCATAAAGATATTTTACTGAACTGTACATATACACCAAGAACAATATATGTGCCTCCAAAGGAAACCTATGAATTCCTGTCTTCATGTCACATTTGTCAGACAACACCAACATACACTCTTTTCTCCCTCCAAAAAGCTTGGTACAAGTAAGGCAGAAAACTAGTACCTGTTAGAACTTTACGTGCTGTCGGTAATGGAGAGCAACATTGCAGCATGTTCTCTTCACAAAGGGATAAGCATTGCTCATGCTCCTCAGTGGCCCCTCCACTGAGGAGGGCCTCGAGGTCATCAGATGTAAAGGTCATACCTGTTGTCACAGGTGGGAAATTGCTCCTTCTATAGCTAACACCTTTTTCTAGATGCACACTTTCAATTCTGACTCTACAGCACAAGTAAAAGCACTGAAGCCCTGATGCAATTTTGTGATAACTCCAGGTTTCTCTTAAAAAAAAAAAAAGTCTAACAGTCTTGTAGCAATGCAGCCCCCAAAGACAGCACCTTGCTTACTTGATGCTGTTCAGAGAGTAAAGTAATGCTGTAGAAAGTTAAAAGTGTAATTTCAGTAGAAATACTAAGGCAGCAGCAGAAGTTAGGACACAGCTAGAGAGTTTCAACTGTTTTAATTGCCGTTTGCTGGGGTAAGTGATCTCAAAGCAGGAGGCAGGGGAGAGGCAGCACAGGGCTGATACAGAACTTTTGTACAGTACCTGCTCCTATTCTCCTCTCTCCTTTTCCAGAGATTTTTTTTTTTAACCCAGATTGCTGAACCTTTCAGCAATTCAGTTTAGAGCACAACCCCACAGATAAGTGGGAGAGGCTGAACGAGCTGCAGCACAGGGGAAGAACAGGTGAGCAGCAATAAGAGCTAAGAGAGGCGTGGGAGGGACAGGAGTGGAGGCAGAAAACCCTAAGCTGCCAAGGGCAATGCGTAGAGTGACTGCAGCCTCCAGGGCACAGCCCTTGCCCCAAAAAGCTCGCACTCCAGTCAAGGCCAACCACAGGAACTGGCGTGCCTCTCACTTCACATTCCTCAGAAACTTGCCTTAACCAACTATGGAAATAATCATTTCAGGTACAACATGGAGAACTACACATTTGACAGGCAGATGCTAAGGGCAACGTCCTGCTCAGCTTGAGGTCAGAGGATGCCGAAGAGCCTAGAAGAGTGAGGCAGAAAGACACACATAATACTTGAGGAATGAAAAGCAGTGCTTTCTGGAGGAACAATAACAAGGACTCAAGAGATACAATCTTGTATTTTTAAGATAATTTGCTTTGCCCTAGCTAAACAGATCTTTAAACAACATTCATGCACATATAAAAAGCTTTTCCTCTCCATTTGTAGCTTTCCCCTGTGTGTCCCCCCCCGATTCTCTCTTGTACTCTCTTCCTGAATCTCCCTTTCTGTGCCTGTCCTCCCCTCACGTGCTCCCGCTGCACGGCGGGCAGAAGTGCTCTGGAACAGCTGTATTTCCTCCTCGCATGCTCCTTCCCCTCGCCCACTCCAGCAGAGGAGAAAGTACATGCCAGCTCAGCCTGCCTCGTGCTTCACAGCACTCGGAAAGGTGCGCTGCCGGAGCAGGTCCCTCCACAGCGGCACTGCCATCCCTCTTGCCTTTATTGAGGCAAGGGTGTCCCAAGCGGGGCACACTGTGGGCAACGTGCCGAGGCCAAACAGCCTCTAGAGGACCTCTTCTTTTTCACATGGCCTCTTGGGCCTCTGCACTGTGTTCCCGAACTGGGCTTGGAGGAGCTAATGGACAGAAGAAAGAGAGGGAAAAGTAGAAAGAGAGTGAAAAAGGGTATGAACGAGGAGCAAAACACACTGCCCATCCTCTGGAGGTCAAGACAACTGAGAACAGCTGCTTATTACAGCCCTCTCTTTGAGGAAGCACTTCAAGAATAAAACAGCAATTTAAAAGGTACCTCGCAGTGGGTTCCTGAACAAGCACACCTTAGTGCCAGAGACAAGTGCTGTAGCACTTTTGTTGTAAGAGGCCTGAGCAGGGCAGGTGGTAGCAGCTGAGGAACACCTACTCTGAGAAGGGATATAGCCCTGCACTGCAGAAGGTGTTTATTAAAAGATGAAGCACAGCCATTAGAGTAGCAGAGGCAAACAAAGGGGAAGACACACTAAAGCTTTAAGTTCCCAAACTTGACTCCTTCAAAAAGCCCCTAAGAGCCAGCTCAGAGGGCAGAGACATACTTCAGTTGCCTCCAACATAAAGCCTAACTGTAAGGGTCACCTCAACATTTGCTGCACATGAAAGCACTTGAGGGAGAAAGGCTGCAACACAAGCACCTGCGTGAGCAAGCAACCATAACAGCCCCCTCCCTGGGTGCCACGCATATGGGCAGCGGTGCGTGCCAGGGCCCCAGCGTGGCTCTCCCCACCCTGCCTCTCCCCACCCTGCCACGCCAGCCGGGATTTCACAGCCTTGGCTGCACGGCAGCAGGGATGGCCCTGGATGCCGCCAGCCCCCTCCCAGGGGGTGCGGGCAGAGGCACGGTCAGAGCTGCCAAGGGGGGCCAGGGGCCGCGGTCCGGAGGCCAAGGCCATCCTCCATCCCGGGCGCGCACCCAACCCCGGGGAAAGCGGGAAAGCGAGGGAGAAGCAGGGAGGGATCCCAGCCCCAGGAGCACGGCTTCGGAAGGCAGGAGGAGCGCGTCCCAGCCCGAGACAGAGCAGTCTGGAAGAAAAGAGAAAGAGAAAACAGGCACGAAGCGAGACTCGGCTCCCGGGGCAGGGGCAGCCGCTGCCCGCCCCGACCCCTGTACGCGCAGGGCGCTCGCCCGGCGGGGCCGGGGGGTGCCGAGCCTCCGCCGGGGCCCTGCCCGCCCCGCACAGACCCCCGCCCTCCCCGCCGGCAGCGGAGCCCCGTCCCCCTCCCCCTCCCCCTCCCCGGGCGCCGCCGGCCCCGCGCCCCCTTACCGCGCTCCGGGCGGGCTACGCGGCGGGAGGGGGCGGCAGCTGCTCCCGCCGGCGCTCCAGCCGCGGCGGCGGCCGGGGCATGTTGGGCCGGGCGGCTATTTATAGCGGCAGGAAGCGGCGCGGCGCGGCTCTGGGGCGCCGCTCTCCCGCCGCCCGCGCCGCCGCACAGGCCCCGGCCCCGGCCCCGGCCCCGCAGAGCGCGGGGCGGGCGGTGGGCGCTGCCAGCCGGCCCGGCGGCGGGGGGGGGGGGCGCCTCGTCTACCCCCGCCTCCCGGGGCGGTGGCCCCCGGCCAGCAGGCCCGGCCCGGCCGGCGGAGCGAGGCTTTCCCGTGGGGTGGTCCTTCCCAGGCGGCGTGGGGGTACTGGTGAAGGCCGTGCCCCCCGCCCGTACCGGCGGCCCTTCTGCCCCGGGTGGCCGGTGGAAGTTAAAACCAGTCAGAGTTAACGAGATAACCACATTACAGGGCAAGGTTTTGAGGTTCCCCGGTGCTAACGACCTGAACTGTGGATATTGGTAGCCGTTTCAGGGATTCATCCTGTCGAAAGCCTCGTGGGTTCCGCGGCTGTACCCGTTACCTGCCTGGGCAGCCCTGCTCCCTGCAACCCCTTGGCCGCCCTCGCACCCACGGCCAGGCAGCGCCGGAGGGAAGAGGTGCCCTCCCGCTCCTCAGCGCTGCCCCGGCCTTCTGGGAAAGCCACAAGCCCCAAAGGCCATTAAGCAAGGCCTCCTCTCACCCCAGCTCCCGACGCTCTATTTGGCCGCAGAGCTCTCAACACGCTTCATTTTCCCTACCTGCCTCCGATGGCCTTGATAGCAGCCAGCAGGGGAGGGGTAGTGGAGCTTGGGGAATGGCAAGGCAGCAGGCAGAGACACACACGGCGGAGTAGAAACGTAATTAAACAGTGGGAAAGAGGTACTTGCTTTTTCCCTTTTAAGGTTTGTAGTATGCAGAGGTGTGGGAAGGTCAATTACCCCTCTCTACATGATGCCCCAAAAGGCATTTGTGCTTCTTACCTCAATTAACTCACGCTGAGATTGCTTTGCCAGACAAGCAATAGATTTTGCTTCCTTTTCCCTCTCAGTTTGACTAAGTTTTCTAGAAACAAAACTTCTGTTAATGTTTTTGGGTCCAGCACTGAGGTCTTGAATGGAAAAACGCCCAAATTATACGTGATGAAGTGGCTTGGGCAGAGAGCAGCAAGGTTTGAAGGGCAAGAGCTGTGTCCTGAGTGCCTACGTGAGCCAACACATTGATCCTGCATGCTTTTGCCTCTGTAGGATTTCACAGTTTGGAGGTATTTGGATGTTTTTTGTTTACTCCATGCATGAACATGGCCCAGCCAAGCAGCTGCATAACACTGTTGCCTAAAATATATGAATGTTTGGGATAAGTGTCCTGAAGAACTTAAGTATGTTCTTGATTCCCTTGTAGCAACAAGTCCCAGCAAGGTCAAAGACTGAGTAAGCTGTGTGCTGAGCTAACCTGCTACAATTTACTTTCATGTTTTGATCAGGAGATGACCAGTTGCCCAAAGACAGCATTTTGGTGAGACACGCTGCCCTAAGAGCAATGGCATTACTGATTTGCCTTCAGTGTAAGGTTTCAAACGTTGCCAGGCTTTTACATAGGTCACTTCTCTGTTTCTGTGTCATTGCATGCTTGGAGCTTTACAAGATGGACACAAAAACAGGTTCAATTTTTTCTCTCTACCCTCTTCTGACCCATGCATACAACCTAGATTAGCTTGCAAGCAAAAATTACGGAGCTCACAAATGGAAAAACTGCATGTACTCTGTGTTTACTGCCTTTACCGACCTAAAGGTCCCTAAAGAGGGTCACAAATCCACATGAGGCTCCTAAGCACGGCATACTGCATTTAGGTCATTGGTTAGCTGAAAAGTCACATAGAGGCAAACGGCTTCCTCTTGTCTACGTACTGGGGAAATACCATGTGATGTGTTTATTCCAGGCTCCGTGTGGGATAAATAGCAAACACTGATACCGATCTGCTCGGCTGTTAGAAGTGGGGAAGACATGCTGTGATGGGAGATCTGTGCTGGGATGACAGGAAACGGCGACAACCCTTGCTAGGAAAGAGTTCTGCCTTTATGGAGAATCCATCGAGTGACCTATCATCGCTGCTCTGCAGTAGCCTACAAACTCCTTTGGGCTCCTGTCTGCTGGTCAGTCTGGCCTGTCGCATGGTAACAAGTGAAATTGTCCTGTCCTTGTTGTAGATAACCCGCCTACAGCCAACGGAACTCAGCAGGGCTCTTGCTATCAGCATGGAAATGGTTGCTTGCAGGTTGGCTGTTTTCCACAGCTCTGCCAGTCTTTTATACTTCAGCAGGGACTGAGCTATGATTGTTTTAGGGAATCTTTTGCAAAGCAGTGCGTGATTGCCCTGCCTGTAGTTGGGATTTGATTTCCAGAAAGGGCAAATGTACTCCAGACCTTTGTTAGAAGTCAATGACCGTGCAGCATTAATCTGAGAGAAGCTTGGGAGACTTCATACCAATTTCACAATTTTTCAGTAAGAGAAAGAGGGAGGGAGGGAATTTACACCCAGGAGCGTGCCTAGGGGCCCGGAGGCTGTGCTAGACTTTATCTAGCAATAGTAAACATATGAAAATCTGAGGTCTTGCAACTGGATCCAAGCACAGCAACCTTTTAAAAGTGTCCAAAGTCAAAAGCAGACTCTGATGTGCTAAATTATCGGTGACTTTAAAGGTGACATCTCGCATGCCACCATACCAGAAAACAAACTTTTCAGGGAGGTAGTGTGCTTCTTTTCTCCAATAGCAGCACAGTGTTTATGCACTTTGCAGGCCCTGTGTTACTCTTTTGCCCTGCTGTCCCTACCCACTGTGGTTTGCTTCAGCTGTGGAAACAGGAACTGCTGAGTCAGCACGCTGATGAAACTCACACTGCTTTCACACATCTCTCGGGCTATGGCCACAGCAACTTATATCCTGGAGAAAAAAAATGAGAAATTGTCTTACAATTGCCTGAAACAATAATCTGTTTTCTTAAAAACTCTCAAACTGAAGGAGTGCTTCAGGACCCAAGGACTAGTTGCAGGTGAATGATCACACCTGGCATATGCAAGCTCGCGATCAAGCGTTTAGACTTCAGTGAATGTCATTTTTCCACTTGCTGTTGATCAGCTCAACTATATTTTACAAAGCCAAGATCCAACTGGCTGAACAGACAGAACAAGGCCATCAAGTTTAGTTCATCTGCCTGGTGACGATGGAACGTAGCAGCCTGTTCTGATTACAGACTCATGCAGAGGTGAAATTGCTCCCTTGGAGCTGGTACAAGGTAATGGACTTTAAAAATTCCACTAACCCCACAGAAGGGTCAGGTCTCCTGAACAGCGCAAGTGCCAAAGGGGAAAGAGATTTGGGAGTGACTGCATCTCTGAGAGCAAAATATCCATGGCATAGTAGAAAGTAGCTGAAGGTCAGCTAAAGGGAAGGGAAGGGGAAAGTTAATTGCCAAATTGTTTAAAAATTGCAAAGAGAATCAGACTGAAGAAGATGGAGACATTCCAGAGAGCTATTCTATTAAGGACATAAATAGGGCGCTATCAACAAGCTCAAAGTGAACAAAACCAGCTTTAATAGCGAGAGGATGGCAGTTAAAAGAGGGACAAGTTAACTGCCCAGGGTACTATCACCATGAAAGCAACATTTTACCCAGAGGCCCCGGGTCTGCCTTGATTTAAAAGAGGTCTGCTTACTTCAGCACCACAGTGTTTGCATTTCATTATTTTCATACACTTATTAGAGAAATTTAACAATGAGTGTGTGAGGTCTGTTTCTTTTTTTGCTTATCATGAGAATTGTTAGTCAAAGCTCGGAGTCGAAATTTGCCTGTTGAAGGCAACAAGGCAGCAGAGATGCACGTGTGGGTCACACGAGTATTATCCAGGGCCATTTCCCTGGGACTGCTGGTGCTACCCACATAGGAGAGAGGAGACTTTAGTGTTAAGATTGCGGGGACAGACTACAGTGCTGTGCATGAGAAATCATTAGATAGTATGCACTTAGGCATTGACAGCAACTTATCTTTGACACTGACTGAGACAGCACATTTACAACCTCCAAAGCTAATATTTTAGCAGGTGTACAGATGTGCTGACATGTTAAAAGGACAGTAGCAGATGAGAAGAAATAATCTGTATGTAGGTAAGGCTACTCTCTTTCAGTAGATGGATACCGGTAACGGGTTGTTAGTGGTATGCAAGAAAAATGTGTCACAAAGGTGAGCTAGGAACAGAGAATAAAGACAACTGGGTCAATCTGAGTATTCAAAGTAAAGCAAAAAAGAGATGCAGATGAACTGTCTTCTGAAGTGTGCTTAGTGATGTTTGGAGGACCATCTGTTTGGGGAGTCAGAGTACAATGCCCGGATTCTACAACCTAAGAAGGGAAGTTGTTAGCATTTATTTTTGCCTGGTGTCACATCTTTTGAGACGCGAGTAGTTCATCCAGACTCAGAGCGATAGGAAGGCAGAAGATTTGCTGTGCCCATAAGACAGATCAAGCTATCACAAATAAAATTTTTCAAATAAATAATTTAAAAACCTCTTCTGAGGAGGTGGAAGGAAAACACTGCAACGGGGTAGTTAGCTGTGTATGAAAAGAGCTGGAGAAGTGAGCAGGCAGGCACGCGTGTGTGCACACACACACCCCAGCACACAAATAAGTGGAATTTGGAGGCCAAGACCCAGATCTGCCTTGAGGAAGCTGGGGAAGCTGAACAAAGATACTGTGGATGCTCACCGTGAATCTTGCTAGTTGATGCTTATTTTTAATGCTAAGATTCAACCACATGCTGCTGTAAGAGGATTGTTTTGTCAATTTTAGCGTCAATCACAGTCTCCCAAATTAAGTCCCGTTACACTGCAGCTTAGCTCATTGTGAGCTGGGGAGCTGCGTGACTCCCTCCAAGGGCTGAGAACTCACACTGAAGATAAACAGAGCTGCAGCAAGCACTTCATCTGTCAGCAGAGGTTTCGCCCAGCATACATCTTCAGCAATCATTTACAGGGTTAATGATCATCCAGGGAGGCAAAGATTACCATCATCTAAACTGTAAGAGCTGAGCAGAGTGTTACAAGCGATGGATTGCCCCAGACAAACTGCTTTGCTTAGGGCTGCAGCTCACCAAAACATTGTCCAGCAAACACTACACAATGATGAAAGTGTTGCACAAGTGCCTAGTTTTCCCCATAGAGCATTTCAAATGCCTGTCTTCTACAGACATGACACATTCCTGTAGAGCATTAGCATAATACAAATTTTATTAAACTCACAGCAAACTATTTACAGCTGTTAGCAAAGTAGTCCTATTGGCTTGGACAACCAGTTGGGAAAGATGAGTAACTTGTATCAGTTGCCCCACCTCTCCTTATTTATTTTTGAGAAAAACAGGCAGCACTGCTAGTATTTCCACGGTGTATTATTGAAACACACATAGGCTTGTTGCTTATGTTGAGTATTTACTAAACCCCAAAGGTCTTTGGCCAAAAGCAGTACTACTTTGTTTTAGCCACTAGAGTGAGCTGCTGCTCAACATTTGAATAAAGTTCGGGTACTTATTTGTGTTGCTCAGACGAGGACGTGTCCTGTCATTTTGTCATGCATAAGTAAAACTGAGATCCACGCTTTCCCTAGGAATGATCTTTGTAATGCTGTGGGGTTGGTTTTCTTTTCTTTTTTATTTTTTTTTTTTTGAGCATTTATTTAATGCTCATAATCTCTTTCGGGAGGGGACAGTTTTCAGGGAACAGAGAGAATTGTGTTTAAGATGTCATACTGAGCACCCCAAAATTTGAAGCTGTCCCCACATTAGTCATAATTCAAAATGGAGAGTGGAAACAAACCTTCCCGGAGCAGAGTAGGCTGAGTACAGAGATTATCCTATGGATACCATCCTTTCCCCTCTGGCCTAAACTTTTTCCTTAGGATGCAATTGCAGAACATCTCTGTTGACGACTGAAAATCCTGAGCATTAATACATAATGAATGTGGGGCTTCTTATAATGAGTATTAACAAGTAAAAATAAGAGGGCAGCAACTGCAACATAGTCACTGGGATGCCTGATGGTCATAGAGCAGGGCTCGGTGATAAAACAAGGCAAAAAAATCCTCTTCTACAAGTCCTTTACCATGGGACTTGATAGCAAAAAATACCTGTGGGACCCAAGTGGCTGAGGCTGTATCCTTCCCACAGTAAGGAACAGTCTCTCCTCTTTGCTGCATCAAGAGTTTCTACAGGTAAAGTCACGTATGACACAGTCATTTCAAATTTGTGCATGAAAATCAAATACCTAAGCATGCAGTTGGAGATATTTCTGTTGGTTACATCTAGTGTTACAAGAGGAGTCATTTGTGACTCTGCCAATACAAAAACCACAGAGCAGATATTGAAACCAGCTTGAACACTGAAAGTTGGATACAGATTTACAGCTCAGCTAAAGCTTATTACACTGCTATTGATTTCACTGGAATTGTATCTGTGGGTTACAAAGACGGTCTTATTAATACATTAACATTTTTAATAAATGGTAAAATGGATCAAAACCTGGCTGACAGCCATTCAGTCTACCAGTAATGAAAGTGTCTCTTTCTGGCAATGAAATGCCACTGAGCAGCAGCTCAGAAGTGCTAAGTATGGAGCCTTACATTTTATTATCCCTGCTCTTTCCCAGCAGGGACTGATTCCTGTCTGTGAAACTTTCAGAGGCTGGCCAGGTTTTGATGGTTAAGATACTTTCAGATGTTGACCAGGGTAACAAATACTTTCCAGTTGATGTTCATCCTTGCTGATTTAATTCAATAAGGCGACCAGCAAATACAGCTAATGTTCCTATAATACAAACTAGCATAAATATTCCAAGGAGAAGGTGATCAACCACCATCGCAACAAACTTCCATTCTTCTGCAGCCTGGGAAAGAAACAAAGGAGATGGTAAAATCTCTGCAGAGCCATGTTTGTTATGGGCATTCTTGTAATTTACTGTCTTGAACAACGGAAAGGCTCAGAAGTTCCACTATTATTATGCAAAAAATACTCATTTTCTTCTCAAAAGCAGGTCAGTGGTTCAGAAAGGCTAAGCAACCTAGAAATGCAAGTTTCAAGACTGAACTGTTTAGAAACCCTGGCAATTTAGTGAACAATTTCATTAAAAGAAATGTTTAAAAGCTTAATTTTTAGGCAAATCATTGCTTTTGAAAGAGAGTTTGAAAACACTGAAAGCAAAATGCTTAGTTTGACACAACTGGCTTTTGTTTTTCTGTTGCTTTTGCATTCTCATGGGGTATCTAAGCAATTTCCATTAATTTAGCTCTAGTCCCTGCTTTCAATGCCTCGTATATACTCTAAAGTCTGGCAAAACCTTCTTGGTAGCTCCCTTAGTCTTTTTTCCAGTTGTGGGACACCACGAACCACTTGCTCTGCGACTGCCTTTTCACTGGATGCTTTTGGTGGGAACCCAGCACTATAAGAGCCAGCAGAGTGCGAGGTGCTCAGATTTCCACCCTGTAACTCTGCCTTATGGAGTGACACATACTGGCCTAAGGCACCCTCTACTTTTGCTTTAGTTGCCCTAGAAGGAGAAGAGGCTGTTGTATTTTATCTAGAGGACACTGATAATCAATACTGTTTTGAGGTGGTTCATAAGTAAATGCAATGAAGTGGCAGCCTTCAGAAGCCACAACGTTCAGTTCATTTGGGGAACTTGACTTTCAAAACCCCCTGGAAGTGATATCAACAGTGCCCAGATGACACAAGCAGCTGGGCTCCAGTTCCGAAGGGAGCACTTGCCAGTAACCTGAAGACCCTCCTTGTAAGTCCAGAGGGAAGTGAAGGCCAGAGATGCTGAAGCCACGCCAGCCCTGCTGAGGGTAACGCTTTATCTGGAGAGAGGCACGGGAGTCATGGGGAACATGAGACTACAGCCAGAGCCGTTCCACATGCTCCAGGAATTTGGTCACAGGAACAAACACCATGGTGTAAATTCTGCCCATGGGAAGGAGGCGCCTCCTTTTCAAGAGCACGGGCCAAATTATTGTCCTAGAGAACTCTTTCCCCATCTTCAGGCTAGCCTGCAGCTCAGCAGGAAAAGTATAGATCATTTAGACAGGTGAAGTACCGGTACTGAATTATCCGTGCAAAAGCTGATAACTGAAATAAAAAAAGAGGGGTTAATTGCAGCGAATGTGCTAGAAGGAGGCAGAGCTAGGTTTTCCTGGGGAACACTGCCGTATGTGACTCTACACGCATTTATCCTTCCTTTGGCTTGCAATGTGGAAAAAGTCAGTAATCGGAGTAGCTCGTGACGTGCTTCACTTGCAGGGACTACTTGTAGCATTCAGGAATAACCCAAAACCTTATTGAAATTGGAATTATCATTTTTAAGTTACATTTAACACTTTTCAGATAAAACTGCTGGCCTTTTGGAGTCCGGCTTGCTTCCTGGCTGTTTAAAAGCAACAGGAGATTGCTTACTGCAGGGGGAAGATGCCCAAGTGGGAGACAGGAGGAATGTGTTTTGGAACTTGCTTACAGCTCTTGAAACTGCTTTGCTACTCACAGACACTCCATCTCTATGGCTTCACATACCACATTTAGAAAACCTTGGCACTGCCACATTTTTTTCTCTTTTCTCTCTCTCTCTTTTTTTTTTTTTTTTGGACCAAGATTCAATTGCCATCTGCAACTATTATCTGTCGGTCCTTGTTGACTGCATCAAGGGGAAAAGACTGTCCCCTCCTAAAGCCAAAACAGGGTTTGGAGTGTTTTTGTGAGGCGTGGATATTTTACCCACCCCCCCTGCCCCCCAAAATATGTAGCAATTTGAAAGCGAGAAATGAATCATGCACAAAAAATGCCTTACATTACTGGCTTCTTGCTCTGATTTCATGGTTTCTGCAATGTATTTTATTCCCTCTATAGCATTTCTCACATCTGGATTTTTGGTAAGCGGGGAGTAGAAGTTGACAGGCACAGAACCTGGCTTCCCAGAAATTTCAGAAATATCAATGTCTTCTGCAAAAATATTTTTGTCTTGTTTATCCCTGGACGGTCGTTTCATTGTAGAGAAAAACATGATGTTTGGGATTGTGTCAATAAAGATCTGAAAACAAAGAGGAAGAAGACGACAGTTGCTGGTTGGCGGGGCTGTGTTACAGATGCAGCTGTGTACTGAACAAAGGCAAGCCTCTCTGGTCCCAAATCGCTTCCCGCACTGGATCAGCTACAGACTCCCCCTCGGAGTATGTCACAGCCTGCACCTTAGTCACACTGGGGCTTTTGTCAGCCTTATGGCCTGGGGCAGATGGAGTCACCCACAGGCCTGTCACACATTTTCTGGAAACCATTTCCCCCTGCCATGTAGCCAACGTCTATACATGAAGGGGGGGTGCTACGTCATGGAGCAGACCCTCATCTAATTCGGAATATATTGCTTACGAATCTGGCTTGAAGAATGGACTACAAAGGATCTCTTTTGGCTACTTATGTTTGACTCAGCTATTACAAATGTTTGTTATACATGCATATAAGGTTTACAATAATTTCCTTTGGAATAACAGAGACTTGCTGCCAGAGCAATTTTAAGGGCATGCAGTGTTTGCCTGTTGAAATCTCTCTTCTGCAGGGATTGTTCATGCTGCAGTGAATCTGATGTAAGCTATAGCCTTAAAAGTATAATTAGAAATACACAGAACAATCTCCTATTCATGTCATGGTTTAATATGAACCCAGGCAGGCTTAAAGAAGGCAAGAATAACTGAATGGATCCCCTTTGGTACTGTCTCCCTGGCAAAGAACTTGTAATGACAGACATCCAATTTTTTTCTACATCTCGTGGTTACCATTTAGACTGCTGTGCAACTATCTCCTTGCTTCCCAAGGACTGCAGAGTAACTGTATTTGTTGGGAAAATACAGAGAAGATCATGCTTTTGCTAAACTCTCCTTTTGAAAATGGGATGCTGAATGCAGGTATCCCCAATGGCACTTGTGCTCTGCACTCACACGGGGTGGTGAACTTGGCCACTGGCAGGCAGCAGTGTTTTGCAGTCAGATGTAGAATTAGACCAGGAAATGTAATTTGAGTCCAACTGGCCCATTTTCTTTTCCCTGCACCTTCAGCTGCCAGTGTTTTGCCTCACCTGTTCCCTGCAAGACACTACCCCAGTGGACAGTTTTGTTACTTAAAGAGGCACCTTAGCAGTCTGGCTGACTTTATGCACAACTAAATAGTAAACACTGGCTCTTGTGCCTAGAGAGATTTAACGTGATGCATTTACTTCCCCAATTCTTGTTGACTTTTATTAGAAAACCTGCCAATAAAATAGGGAGTGCTCAGTGGAAACCAAGAAACATGCAAAGCTGTATAGCTCACCTTCCTGACCCACTGCGGCATGGTGTGAGTGCTTGGGGAGCGGTGGTGAGTGTTGATGACGATGACCGTGATGATGATTGAAGCGATGACAAACACCATTGTAAACAACATGTATTTGCCTATCAGAGGCACCGCACTGGAGGTGGAGGGAATCAGCTCCACAATGACCAGAAGGAACACAGTCAAAGACAGCAGGACAGAGATGCTGAGAGTCATTTTCTCACCTGCCGTGAGAAAAAAAACCAAAAAACCAAAAAACCCCCCCCCCCCAAAAAAACCCACAATAATACCATTGTTGCTCCGACCATTCAGCACGGAGAGTATTTATTTGAGAAGACAGGATGTGGATGATGGCTATTCACACATGTACATTTGTGTGCATCTGGAGTGCTGTCATCTCTCCCAGCATCCAAACCAGTTACTAGGCTGGCCAAACCTGAGAGCCTAAGAGCATCAGCTCCAGCATTAAGGTGGGAATCACCAGGTATGACTGGGCTGAGGTATGGGTGATGGATATGGAAAGCTTACTCGCCAGGAGCACTTCATGGGCTGTGCATTTTGAATGATGAAGTAATATGCACCTGATTAATGCTTACTCCACAGCCTCCTGGGGGGTTCGCTTGCCTTACTCTCTGGCAGGCTCATGCTGGGCTGAGTAGGCAGACAAAAATCACATCTGACACCAGAGGCCAGTTGCTATTTGAGATCTTCCAGTATGTAGGATGTCAAAACCAAACCACAAAACATGATTCACACATCTTTTTTCTATCCAGTTCAACTTTCTATAAAGCTTTCCACTGGAAAAAAAATACATCGAGTATTTCATGGAAGGGGCGTAATGAAATTAAGCAGTATGAAAAGCTGACACAAAGTAAAATGAATGAAGCAGAGGAAATGGTTGCAGGGAGCAAGAGATGCTCAGCAGGGACAAACGAGGCCAGAAGAGTCCAGGATTACTCTTTGTGTCACATGAGGTAATTTCTGTGAACAGACAACAAGCTCTCTGCTCTAACACCGTGCCAAAGGGCCTCACTCACCCCTTGTGTGCTCACTTACTGCGTGATGTACTGACATATTAACTACCTACCCATGGCAAAACATAACAAACAACTAGCTAAATCTTTGTTTTGCAGAAGTTAACTGGACAGTTAAGCAGCGACTTCTGCGGGAAATCAGCCCAATTTATTTATATCAGTAGTTTCAGCTTTCAGCACTTACTATTTATTTGCAGAATATTTTGAGCAATTATTTTAAGCAGAAATGTCCAGTTTTAGTAAGTGCTGCCCTTTAAGTTGACTGGTGATTTCAAATACTCAGAATTTCTCAGAAATTTATTAGAAGAGCAATTTCTATGGCGGTAGAATGAATAAATTCACGTACCTGAATCTGTGGGTAGATAAAAAACTAATCCAGTTAAAAAGGAGAAGAGCAGGCAGGGAATGATGACATTCACGATGAAGTAGAGAGGCAGGCGCTGCATGAGGAAGTGGTAGGTGATATCCAGGTAGGGGGTGTCAGGGCAGCAAGCGTAGTAAACCCAGTGCTTCCAGCCACGGTAGTCCTTCATCACCCACTCCCCACTCTCCATGAAGTTACTCAGATCTGGACGATCACTCTCCTGACAGCAAAACCCCCCCAGATTCTTAGTATTAGATGTTCTGAACAAAATCAAAACTTGGCAGTTGCTCAGGAACAGGTTTCCCAATAACTCAGGCACTTCATGAATTTTGGGAGCCAACTACTCTTGTCTATGTTATTTTGCCTTAGAATATCATCCTCTACACAGCATCCAACTAAATATTTTACAGAAACAGTCAGGGATAGTTGACTAAAGAGAAAGACTGATTAAATATTTACAGATAGGAGACATACCTGAGGGGATGGGGAAAGAGCCCTTGGAAATGGAAAATCATGAGCAGAGAAAAAGCACACATCCCCCGCCCCCCCCCCCCAAAAAAAAAAAAAAAATCCCACCCCAAAACCCAAACAAAAGCAGAACAGGCAGCACCATAAGGAGTGGTGTGAAGCTGATGGAGGACAGACAGGTAGGAGACCATTAGGGCACAGGAATTATGCATAAGCAGAATTTTAGAAGCCAAACCAGGAAATTTTGTGCTAGATCTACAGATACGGCACTTATATTTTACAGGTAGTACCTGCTTGTTTTTCAGTCAAAAGAAGGTTATATTCCTTTCTAAATCTGAGATGTCCCTAAAAACATATCCACATCTTTACTGCTTTTCCCAATTACAAACTCCTTGCTTACCGGGTTAATAACAACCACTGTACCATCATACGTCCAAGTTCCCAACTTCACACTGCAGTTCTGCTGGTCAAATGGGAAGTGCGTGACTATAATTTCACAGTAACTTTTAAAAATAGCTGGTGGTGTCCAGGTGATCAGGCCTGTGTGCTCCAGAAGGACTTTGGTGTATTTAACGATGGCGAAATCACCATCTGCGCTGCAAAAGGAACAGGGACATTAGCAGCAATATGGGTAGCATAATTAACATAGTCACAAAAGGATTTCTCTGGCTGCAGAATGGCTGGTCCCCTCAGTGCCATCACACCTGCTCCTGGAGAAGCTTGCTCTGAAGCATGCTACCCACTGGCCCAGATGTCGTGGAAAAGCAGCCCCACCACAGTGGTGCCACGGGGCAGAGCTACCCCTCCCTCCCCAGGCAGCTCGCACCCCTTACTTGTTGTAAAGAACAAGGTCTGGCCGCCAGATATCATCTGAGGGGATGCGGATTTTTTTCACGCCACCGTAGTCGTCTGGATTCCACTTGAGGTTGACGTCCGTCCATTGCTAAAGAGAGGGGATTTCGGCCACTGAGAGCCTCTTCCAGCACTTACGGGGGTAGTTTTGGTACTTCCTAGAAACATCCACCTCCCTTGCTTTGGGACAGGCAGGTAAGCATAAACATATGCTAGTGGCATCCCCAGCCAATTTTTTACATTATCTTGAATATTGGTTTAAGAAGCTTATTAAAAAAATAGGAAATAATATTAAAGATAAATATACCAGAAGTCTACTGTTTGAAATACAATGCAAAATGCTTTTCTTAAGGCTTTTGGTGTCTAGCGCATTTTGTTCTTGAGATCCCAGAAAGAAGAAAGGCTCTGCTAGCTCACCCACCTGTCCAAGTTGCCCCTGAAATTATAACAGAGTAGTTCATTCCTGGCTGCATCCAGTGCATTTATTTGAATTGGATGAAATGGTTAGCAATATTTAAAGTTACCTGTTTCAGGCGTACGTTGGTTGTTACAATCTGATTTACTTCATCCTTAAAAGAAAAAGAAAGAAAAGGAGGCAATAGCAGCCAACATCACCATTAAAGGAGAAAAATTGTTTCCTCAGAAAAATGACACCATTTGGCACTATCACATAAGCCAGCGGTTCAACATGTACCACGTGTTCATACCATACCACGTTAATAAGCTGAATGAGCTGCAGCCCGACGGTGACGACAACGGCGTCCCGATGGTCCTCCACTGGGCGCACCACCTTGTTGTAGTCCCTGAACAAGTCCTCGACAAGGCGAGTCTCGTGTTCATAGCACAGGGCCAGCCCAGCTGCAGAACAGCAGGGGTGGCATCAGTGAGATGGGACAGGGGACACGCTACAGCGCCGTTGGTCTGAGGTAGGCATGAAGGAAATACTGTCAACAGCAAGCTGCTGGCGGAGGGTGAACACCGAGACCTCTGTGTGACCACTCATTTCAGGTGTGCATTATGTGCATTGCAAATACCGTCAGCAGGTGTAACTATCTATCTGATCTGGAGTTCAGCTTAGGAGTAAGGCAACAACAGACTCCAACCAGGAGATGAACAAAAAGAAATAGCCATAATTGCGGACATCAGACTGAGCATTAGGAATCTTCTCCATGCTCTCCCAACCTGCAACTGTGCTTACATGTAATACTTGTGGACAGTTAAGCACAGAGAATACCCATAATCAGGGATTTCTGATGTTGTCTCCTCCACCTTCAATTCCACAGACTTGCTTGTAACAGTGACATTAAAGGACAGGGCCAAGCACAACCGTCCTTGAGGTGAAAGCACCATCCAGACTCCGTGCATCTAAGCAGAGCAGGAGCTCCTCTCCACAACAGGAGTTTCTGGGGTTGTGTTTGTGGGGAGAGAGAAGGAAACCGTTCACAATGTCGTCTCATATTTCCCTCTCCTCAGGGAAGGTCTCAACCTGTCCTTGGAGAGCTCTGCCCACAGACTGCTCAGCGTGACTCGGCAGCGCTACATGAAAGAGCCCTCGTAAGAAAAGCATCATGAGTGAAAATGGCAGGTAGCAGCTCTGTTTCAGTGCAGCTTTAGCAGTGCATGTGCATGGCATTGTGCTCCCAAGGGACGAGGGCTCAGATTCCCATCTCAAAGAAAAACAGACGAACCCCATTTCCAGATTGCCTGTTGCAGAACAAGCAGCTGCATCACGTACCCAGACTGTAGCTGCTTCACTGTTGCAGGGGAGTAAAGCAAATGGAATGGGGACTTAGGGATGTTTTTGTATGTACCCTCTTTTAAAGATAGTGAGAGGGAACAGAACAGCTGAGCCTCGCCACAAGCATTTTTGGCAGATCCCATCCTTGCCTTCCCCTCTCAGTTTGAATCCTGGGCCACTGAAGTCAACAGGAATTTTGCTGCTGACTCCAGCCTAAGCCAGGATTTCCCCTTGTTACCTAACTGACTTTTCATCAGCTCCCTTTATATAGTTGAGCTGAGATGCCAAGGATTCTGTCTCGGCCTTGTCCTGCCACGAGATGTTATTAAAATATTTGGATGCCATCGAGAAAAGCTGCCTGCCGTAGACAAGCAGTGCTTGCTTCCCCTGCCAGAAGGCTGGGCTGGGGTGGGCAGGAGTCATCTTTCAATTTTTAAGTTATGATCACAGCATCTTATCTAAGTCAAGCTCCTTTCTATGCTTTATTAATCCAATTCCAATCCTTCACATTGCTACCTTCTGGTGTGGGTTGGTAAGAATTTAGTATATTGTTTGAATTTGGTGAAATGTTTTTAGGATCACAAAATACTTATTCTTTTAAGGGACAGTTTAAAAAGAATTATCCTGGTACAACACATGCAGGTACAAATCAATTCTGCTTCCTTGTCAATAGTCCCACAACTTAATGAAATTTCTTATAATGAATTTTTACATTTCAAGCCATGTTCACTAGATCCTTTCACACATTTTGAAATACATGTAGCACTAGAGTAAATGGGAGCATGGCAAAAAGATGTCGGAGAGAAAAACAATTAAACACAAAAACCTCTCACTTCAAAATACCTGATGTCTGAAATTACAAATATCCGAGCTGTTACCAATGCACTCCAAAGCTCTCATTTAAACAATCCGAGGTGTTCATAAAACCTTATCAGCAGGACAGGCTTCTCCCAGAACACACCGATGTATATGCAAAGCCCTGCTCCTTCACACTCAGGAAGGAGCCGACCCCTGTTCAAAGCAATGGCTGTAACACCTTTACCTGCGGAGATGAGGAGGAGTACGCAATGGACCTTCATCATCCCGGCTCCTTCTTACTGCAGTCATACAGATGGAGGCACGGACAAAGCGCCTTTACAGTCTCTTCAGAGGAGGGCTGTGCTGCCTCCTGCCAGGGTGCTGGCAAAATATAATCACCAAGGTATTGATTTACAGCACCTGTTTTTGGGAATGACAGCTGAGGGCCACTGTGCCGCCGGGTTGGAAATGGGAGCACAATGTGTTTCACCAGTCAAGAATCTTCTGCAGCTTACAGGTCATTTTTTCTATGTGGCAATGTGATCTGTGACTTAATAAACAAATAAATATATAAATAAAGATAAGAAAGGATTAGCTGTAGAGTAACTGAACATCTCGGTGAGATCTCAGAAACTTCCCGAGCTGGAGACCTAAAGCTGTACGTCATCCTTTTTGACCAGAGCAACCTGCCAGATTTGGGATTTTGTTTCCCTGAGGGAAAACAGATCGCAGTCATTTATTTCTGAAGCACCCTCACCAGCGTACAGACTGCGTGCTGAGATGAGGCTGCTCCCTATGCTTCACAGATGGATGAGAAGTCTTTGAAGAAGTGAACAAACACCTTCAAGAGAGATCCATCTCCTTGAATCTACTGGGATTTTCAGAAGGTACTTGGTAGAGTCCCCCGCCTTGAAAGCTGTTAACTAACCTAAGGAGCCTGAAGTAAGAGGGAAAACCCTCTCATAGATACCTATAGGCTTACTGAACTATGAAAGGCAAATGGTAGGAATATATGTTTGGTTTCTATAGCAGGGCAGGTCCAGAGGATTCCTGCAGAGAATGCTAGTGCTTGCTCATCATTGTCATAAATCACCTGGAGAAGGGGTGAAAAGTGAGGTGTTTGGTAATAATACTCAGTTACTCAGGCTAGCAAAGAAAACAACCAACTGTGAAGAATTTTTTATATATATATATATATATATATATAGATGCACACACACACACATATGAGAGTTCCTCTGAGCTCACTGATACCACTCAGGAACAAAATCTTGAGACAGATAGTTCTGCAGAGTGCTCAGCAGTGTGAGAAAAGCAAGCCCATCGGTTCTTAGGTAAAGAGATGAAGCAAACAGGAAAGATGTCGCTATAAATCCATGGTGTCCCGAGTACTCTTTACAGTTCTGGTCCTCTGCTTTCAAAAGAAGACTTGGAAATGGCCCAGGAGAAAGTGACAATGACGTCCACAGTACAGACTGGCTTTTGTACCTGGAACAGGTAGATAGTATGAATCTTCAGTCTGGAAGAGAAGCCAGAGAGAGAAACAGCTTTGGTAGGGTCTGTAAAATCACAAGTGGTCTGGAGAAGGCAGATTTGGATTCACTCACTGTTCCAGTGCAAAAAAAAAGTAGAGGGCATCGAGGGAAACTCGCGTTGGCAGGCTTAAACAAGATGCTTCTTCACACCGTATGGCCGCAGTGGAACTCAGTGCCACAGAAATTTCTGGTTGCCAGAAGTTTGTGTGTATTCAGAAAAAATCAGTGTGACATTCATTTCATGCTATTAAATTTAGAAAAAAAACAAACCAAACCCCAAAACCAAAAAGACAAACGACAATACAAAACCAAGAAGTCTGTCACAGAAGTCCCAGAGTCACAAGTCACAGGAGGCTGGGGCAGTGTCCTGGAGAAACACTGCTAAATGCTTGCCCTGTTCTTGCACTTTTCCCTAGGCACCTGCTGTTTGGAGACATTGGACTAGGTGACCTGCCACAACCATTCTTACACACCACTCCCAATTTCCTTTTCCAGAAAACGTTCCCCACAAAAACCTTTCTTAGCTTTGCCTCTGGGTGACAGCAGACGTGCTTTCTATTTCTTATGGATAACCTTCGTGCTGTGTGCCAGCTGGTTGGGTGTTTCATGCTGGATGCCTTTATTATTCTTATTTTAATTTTTTTTTTTTTTTTTTTAAAATCACTCTTCCTCACCCACCCCCCTCCACTAACTCAGCATTCAGCCTCTGCATTTACATTTATCCTCCAGTAAAAACTCTCCATCTACATAACTCTGGCCTTGTTCCTGGCCTGTGCCTCGGCCGGCAGCTCCCACTGTTGCAGCTATCTTATTTCAAACAAGCGAGCAGCTGGCTGCTTCCAGCCTTTATCCTGGGCCAGGCAGCTGCCGTGCCCAGCGGAGATCCAATTGCACGGAGGCATTGTGGGAATGCTGATGATGGCCCTGTGGATCGTCTCAGGGTCTCTCAAAGCATTCCTGCCTACCCAAGGCAGGGCTGGCAGGTTCGCTCCGGAACAGATGGAGGAGAGTGTCACCACGCTCTTTGGCAAATTGTAGCTCTTGGGTAACATAAGTTTCTGTCCCCCCCACCAAAAAAGGTCTAGCTGCTTGGAACCAGCAGGATGCAGAATCCGTACGAGCCCTAGAAAGTCTGCAGCCTTTGCATGGATAATTTCTCCTGCAGCTGGGCTGACCTGAGAACAGCCCCTGACCTGAGCGCCAGCTCCACCTCACTGGCTGGAAGTCAGAGCTCACGCTGGAAGAGGCAGGAACAGGTATTTGCAGAAGGCCTTTGGGGAGCGACAGCTTGCCTGCAAGGAATGTTCACTGGCAGAGACACAAGACTCTTTCCCTCCCCCAAAAATCCAGGCAACCTGAGCTGCTGTTAAATATGGACAGAGAAGTGAACGCAGATTGTTGTTAGCAGGGGAATGCGACCAGTCATGACTGAGGTGAAAAAGCAAGGAGAGGGGACGAGTTATACTGAGTGCCTGAATTTGATCCATTGCTAAGACGGGTATTTTTTTTTTTTGCCTTCAGAGTATTCAGAGGGTTTTTTTGACAAATGTGTTATTCCTACACAGAAAACCCCTTTTCACATCTATTTCAACTCCAAGCTTTCTGGCTTGGTTTGTGAGGCCCCCCCAGAGCTCAGACGAACCCACTTCCCACCATGCTAACCTGGCAGACCAGGTCTCATTCGTATCGACCGGAAAGAAGCAGAACTCGCCGCTAGCTGAATTTAGGGCATCGCTGCTTCCATTCATGTACCAGGAACGAACGAGTGGTGCGGGGGCTTCTGCCCACTCCAGCCTGAAGGAAGTCAGCTGTGAACAAATGCTACTGCAGGTAAGTCTTTTTGGCAGGGTAACATCACACAGCCATGTTACAAGTGAGCAGAATACCTAATCCTTTTGACAGGGTGAGGAATACAAGATTTTCTGAAATCTTTGTCACAGAATTGTGTGCATAAATGCAATGCCCGACTGGAAAGAGCAGATGCAGGAGGCTCCAAGGGCTGCAGGGCCTGCACGGGGGAAGCAGAAGTGGAATTAATAGAATGAATAGAGAAAAAGTAGATATTACATCAGGGAAATTAAGGGCACAAAAGCTGAAAAACAACAGCAGTGTTCATTTGGGGGTTTTAAGCTTCCAAATACAGTATATGCACTTTTTAATGCATTTTGGTATCAGAAAAATGGCGTTGTTGGTGACAGCAGATTATGGCAGCACTGGATTAAAAAAGGCAGATGGTTAGACAAGTAAATTGTGAATTTGCCATGTGTTTGTTACCAGATTGCCCCTAGTTATAGACAGTATGGCACACATTTCCCGCTGGAAGCCATCTCACAGGAGTCTGGCGGCTCAACGCTATTGCCACCAGATGGCAACAGATGGCTAAAAAAGATGCAGTGGGCACACGACGGGCATTTGAGAGAGAACGATCGCAAACGATCCCTAGCAAGAGCAAAACAGAAGGAGTAAATATTTTCAAGAAGAAATGCGTTCAAGGAATTAAGACAATCTTGAGATGCTAATGGGCTGTACTTCCCCTGTTTATTCCAGTGCCCATAAGAACACGCTGAGCATTAATATACACATCACTACGTATTGACACGCAGGATTTAATTCCACAAACTGAAAAATCCAGAGTTGCAGTTTTCCATACTGAGACACACCTCAGCCATCCTGCAAATATATTTTATCCCCATGGACGTTGGTAGCAAATTTGTTTTCAGCATATCTTTTCTTTGTTTTCTCTTACACAGGTCAAACGAATTAAAAATACCAAAAACTCACTCAAAAGTGGTGATCTTAACCTCTGCAGTTACAGAGTTTAGGTATTATAGCACAGACATGGTGCACATTTATCTCATCAGAAGGATGATTCTGAAAAAAAGGACTTGAGTGTGGAAAGAAAGAGAAGAGCAAGGAAAAGGTCCACAATCAGAGAAACCACAATCACAAAATACATAGTTAAATCAGTGGCACAAGTGTTAACCTATTGCAGGTGAGGAGAAACACCACTCCTCTTTAAACAGGCATCAACCCTCACAGTCACGCTGCTCAGACAAAAATGACAGTGGCAACAGAGACTCATTTACCCAGCTTGAGCAAGGCATGTGCAGCAGTGAGAGCAGAGACCAGCAATAACTGAAAACAATCAGGTGAGACGACAGGCACGAGCTGACCAGCCACAGAGTGTCAGAGGAATTAGTCAGAAGGTTGCAGCTTCACATTGCCTTTCTGTTACGGAAACTCCAGGAAACCAGTCCTGGAACTGAATAAAGTTGCTGGATAAAGCAGTGGTAAATTCAACTCCAGCTATCATCCCTGACAAAGTTGCTGCCAGGGCTCCTATCTGAGTACTAGGGCCTATCTCTGGCACCTAGGTGAGTCACGCTAGAGAGAGAAACAAGACCACAAAAGAAGACAAGTCCATTAGATGTGAGGTTTCTCTGCCCTGCTCCTGCGGACCACTCTGTTAGCACAGCAGCTTGCATGAGCCATGCTAGAGTGACGAGGACAGCAAAGGAACGGCTTTGCTGGTCCATCCCCTCATGAAGACTTTCCTGCACAGCAGGACTCCTCAGATACTCTGCTTCTGTGGTCAGGAACATCTCATTCATACTTGGATGCAGCTAGGTGACACCTGTATTTATTAAAAACTCTGCCTTTCCCAGCAGCAAAAGTCACCAGCTGGAAAATGCACTCAGCCTGGTACAGACCACTACTATTACTACCTGTTCTGAACTTCATCTGCAACCATCAGGCATGAGTTCTCTCTCTGCAGATGCAGAAAAACTCCACAAAGCACAGAAGTCTGGCAGCTGATAGTAAAACTGGGCAGAGAGGGTGGGCTGTTGTCAAAGCTGGCATCTGGGTGGGCACTGCCAGCTCTGCCACATCCTGACAGCGGAGACATCCAAGGCAATGTTTAAACAAGTGTTGGCCACCCGAGTGCTCTCCAGGAAGTGTCTGCCTCTGGAGATGGCATTATATCATATATTTTGGGTACATATTTTGATGCTGATTTGCTTTTGTAAGTATATAGTTGAGTTACTACCAGTGCAGAAAGTAGAGCCTGGCATCGCCTGACTTCTGGAAATGTATGTATATCATATCATATCATATCATACCCCCACCCCATTTCATACAGTGGCTTTCATGAGTGGGACCACAGACAGCATTTAGCTTGAATTATATCTCTGGATGCTCACACTGACATGTTTAAATACACATATCTGGTTTTAAATACAGATGATTCTCCATTGGAGTAACTCGCAGTGCAGACTATTCAAGTGTAGCTTTACATAAAAGCAAACTGCTTGATCAGCTCCTACGAGATCTGACACATCTTGGCCAGTATTCTGTAGTTCAGAGTTTTCCTGTAGACATCTGGGGGGAGCTCCACTACACAGCCAGTGGAAAGAAGAACTGCCAATGTGGGAAGTATCTTTTAATGCTTAAAAGCTGCTGCACTGGTTAGCTGCTTCTCTTACCCAGTTACAGGGTGGGGAAAAAAAAAAAGATAAAAATCACATTTTAGCTCTTAACTCACACAGGTTCTTCTCTGATTGCTGTCCCATAAGGATATAATCGACTACAACCCTTTTGCAATGTCATGACTCCCAAATACAAAAGCAGTTAACTCCTGGAACATGGAGCACCCCACAGCACATTCCCCACATAGCCCTGGCTACGGGATGACAGCACAGACATCCATCTGGATGTTATCTGCTTCCTGTGGCATGCCTGCATCCCGGCAAGAGGCAGGCATACTAAACCATCCCACATCACACCTGTGGTAAGTGCAACTAGAATAAACTTTTGCAATCCTGAGAACGCCTCTGTAACCCTGCAAGAGCCCTGGGATATCTAGCTTTGAGGTGCAGATTCTCTCATTGCTAGTATTAGCTAGATAAACACGTAGAAACAAGTTTATTTTACTTTTAATTCTTCAAGTAGACAAGAGTGGCAGAGCACTTTCTCCCTTCGCACACAGTGCTTCCCCTCCATAAGTCCTCACTGATCCCAGAAAACACTGAATGGACATCTCTGCAAAGCATCCCTCTCACCTAGAGCTGCAGTGGTTGCCTTTAAAAAGTCAACATTTACCTCCCTGTGTTATCTGAGCCATCACAGCATTTTAAAGCAGGAAACACCATCCTCTACCAGTGCTGTCCATTAGCTCCCAGGGACGGCTTTCTGCTCCTGCACATGACACACTTGGATTTGTTGATGTGTGCATTACCTGGGACCGACATCATGCCAAAATACACACTTTTATTGCTTATGTTGGGATCTTTGCCAGTACATGCACACCATTTTGTTGGCAATTAGTGGAAAATACCGGCTTCTGTGGTTCCTGGCGTGTAGCTCTCACCTGTCACACAAAGTTTATTTTGCCTCGTTGGCAGGCTGCAAGTTCTTTGTCACGTTCCACTTGTGTTGGTCAACAGGGAACTTAAAAGCTTGTGTTTATAACTGATAAAACAGCAAACCAAAAACATACCCTCAACTCAAGAAACACCTTCAAAGTGATAACTAAAGTATTAAAAACCCCCCACTTTTGGAATATATTTTGCAGCACGTAATGACTCTGGTTCCCACAGGAGGGGTGGGGGCTCACAGCGGCAAGGCATGTTTGGGTGGAACCGAAGGCCAGGCAGAAGTCAGGAGGTGGTTCCCACTCCTCTGACAGCCCACACTAACTTTGTCCTCAGGATAGCACATGAAGCCAAATTCCAGATTTCCCTGCTCACCACTATTTGGGATTTGACAGGAGTTCAAAAGACCATGCTCAAGACAGTTGGGGGAATATCTTGGTAAACACACAACACAGCAAGGGGAACAATGTAAATGTAGCAAAAGCCGTGCAGGAGCAAAAGCCGCATAAGAGAAACTGGCATTGAAACCCAGAGTGGAGTTCCAGCTTAACCATTCTTAACAAAGTCTAGTTTTCAGATTAGCCTAATTGTAAAATTCATCCTCCTAGCAGACAAAGTCCATGTCTACACTGACTTGTCACACAGCCCTCGAGCTTGCATTTTGTTTTCAAGCAAACAGTCTGCATTCACAGCTAAAAGCTTACAGCACGCTGAAGTGCGGCTTGGCAAGTGGCTTTGTGGTGCTAGCAGCCTTTCGTGTCCAGATGATACGTGCCGTTCTGTACAGCATCCAGCCAATCCATGCTGCCTTCACTAAGAAAAAAGAGAATACTCCATGTGACCATTTTCCTTGGTCAGTTTTCCTGGCTACTTTAGGTAATCAGTTCTGAAAACTTTATGATATCTTTCCTTTCTTCTCTTTCTATGCCCCCTGCACTTGCAGGTCACGGGTGAGGTACTGGGATGGGTCTTGGGAGGGATGCTACACTGATCACTGGCTTTCCAGGAAAGTTATGACAGCAGCAAGAGCCTCATTTCTCTGACTGCTTCTGGTGTACTCATGTGCCAGAGTAGTGACGAAAAAAGAAAAAAAAATATTCAACATGTCACTTTTTGGTACACAGACCATTGGTGCCATCCAGCAGAGATCAGCTGAGAGAAGATAACATTTGCACTCCTAGGTTCTTGTTAGTATCTCTAAGTAAATATAAGCAGACTAAAAAGAACCAAAGAAATGAAGAAGGAGGTTTGGGCCATTTAAATCTTTTTACGATGCGGAGGATACAATTTCCATGTACATTGCAAACATTCACCAGCAGACAGATTAGCTACCTTCCATCCCGTTACAATATTAACATACCTACAAGAATTGGGCAGGTGTAGGGTGGGATGCCCCACTGACACCATGCTGGCCTCTTTCAGACTACTAAGGGAGACAGCAATGAATGGTGCCAGTACACCCACACTGCTTCTGATCCCTACCTACCAGCAGCCATAGTCACTTGGGAAGCTCTCAGCCAGCACTGTTAGGTGAAGCAAAGCGTTCCGTTTGTTACCTTCACCTTCCAAAGCATATTTGCCTCTTCATTTCCGACACTGAAAGGAGTCCTTGACTGGAGCCTAAGGAAGCTTTGGTGGTGGGGGGGGGGTTAGCTACGTCAAAGCTCACTGTTGAAGTTACTCGTAACAGAAGGCTTGGGTGTAGGTGTACTGGCAGATTAGTTTTCTGTTCTTAATTAACACTATTAGCAAACTGCCATGATGGCTTAGGAGCAAGGCTAAACCTGATATTAGAGCTGCAGATGGAAAAGGGAACATTAGTGGGGGTTTTCCTCCCACCAGTGCAAGAGGAGAATGTCAGATTCCTCCTCATGCTGGGAGAGATTTCCAACCCAAGGATGGACACAGACCATGGAACAAGCCAGCCCACACTTTCTATGGTAGTACCTCCAACTCCTTCTTTAGCCTCCTCCACTGCCAATATCCTCACCAGGCAACGCCAAGTCGCTTCTTAGCTGTAACTTCAGACCAGCCCTTCTTGATCTACATTACAGAGAGAGAACTTCAAAGTAAGCCGTGGGCAGACCACAACTCTTCCTCCAATGAGTGGGCATGAAGGAGCTGGAGACACTCAGCATTGCACCGTATTTGAAATGATGAAGAAGGGTGAGCATCTGGGTTGCCACACATGGACTACTGGTTTGTTTGGGTTGGGGTTTTTTTTATTTGGTTTTTATGAACAAGATTGAAAACCAGTGTATCCACTGTATTGTAACACATTTGGAAATAATGCCTTTTCCCTGAAAGGCAAGATTTTGGCTGGGTTGGAGAACTACTTCCAGAAGTTCAGAGTTTTCTGTGAGGAACCGATTTGCAAGTGTCATTGCAACTCACCTAGGGAACAGCTTGCGACAGATGCTATGACTCCTCCACATGTATTTGGTTATTGGCCTCTGCCTGCTTTTAATAAAGGTGCTTAGCTGGGCTTTGAACCTCTTTTTTGTGAGGTATCTTGTATTGCACCATGTTGATGGTGTCTAACCCACCTTGCAGCAATCTTAGTGTACATGAATTCCAGTAGTTTACTGGAAGATGTCATGTGAGAGTTATCGCATGGTACAGACAACATATGTCCAGCATCATGATCCTGGAGAACATGAAAGGGGATAAAAGAACAGGAAGCAATGAAAGGAATCTCTCCCCTTCTCCTTTTGAGAACAGAGTGGATGCTGGAGATGAGCAGTGACCAACAGCACCGTGCTATCCTAAGTTCTTCTGAGTTTAGTGAGTGATCTTTCAAGTAAGCTTTAGGATACACCACCTTATGAATATTAATCTGCAAAATGGTTTGGACAATCCTGTTTGCATTACTGACACAGTAATAAGGCATGAAAATGAAAGAGGCAAAGAGAAAAAGCTTAGCATTCAAACTCTAGGCTCAATAGCAAGAAACAAAAATTACAGGCAACTTAGTGCTTGAAAATGAATCCTGGTTGGCTGCCAAATTTATTTTTCAAAACAATGCCTAATTGCCTCAGGAAATACATTAATCAAAGGCTCCCAGAGGCCTAAGAACTGTTTTCTCCAATCCACCGAGGCAGAGTAGCAATAAAGACCTGAGTAATACAAGGAGCTACATATGTCCTTGAGAGAAAATACTTACATGACAAATAGGAAAGGATACCTAACTAAAAGCTCTTAAACAAATTCCTTGAGCAGCTTATTGACATCACTCTTGGGAGAGATCAAATAAGAAAAAAAACGGTACTCTGACCATGAAACCAGCAACAGACATTAGAGAAGTTCATGAATCGTGCTGTCCAAATTGAGATATAGCAGGTGGCATCAAGAAGAGTGTCTCTGCGGTGTGGCCCAGATCACGTAGAGAGCAAATCAGGCCAGCATGAAGAAATGATCAGTCTATGCAAGGGCTCTGGAGAACAGTGTAACCTGAAATGCCCATGACCAGAGGCAGAGGAAGAGTGTGCTGAAGAAGTGAAGAAGAGTTAGATCACTTGATGTGTATGTAAGGCTTCCTCCTCTCGGCACATCAGCCCGGGGTCCTCGGATTCTGCTGGAGGCAGAGCTCACCACGCTAACCAGCCCAGCGCGGCAGAGAGGGGACCCTGGGGAGGTTTGCTGGAGGTGCAGTAACAAGCCCTGCACCCAGCTTCTCACACCCTGCTCTCGGGCACGTGTCCTCTGCTGCGTACTGACACCCCTGCTAGCACGCGACCAAGGCAGAAGGCACTCTTGCCTTACATGGTTTGCTCAGCAATCACTTTAATCCACAATGCAGTTCCTAGCCCTCCTTCCCTCGCATTACATAAGCCTTCTAGGGTGGATGTGCAGTTGCTAAGCAGTAATTTTGCATGACTAAAAAAGAAATCCGTGATTGCTGGGTTCACTGAATGTTTTTTTTTTTTCCCTTATTGCAATATAATTATAGCTATAATAGAAACATTGCAGAACATTCATCAGCATGCAAAAATTAGGTCAGGAACAGAGCGAGTATATGATATATGCCTTTTAGAAGCCTTTACTTCTTCCTTTGCCATTGGAGGGGGAAGGGCAGGAAAAGTTTGGTATTGCATAAAATCATAACTAACAGGTTTTTCCATCCTGTCAGCTAATCTGGCATAAACAGAAGAGCGCATTCTTATTTCAGAAGGCAGCTTGCTTCCCTCACCGCAGAGCTCTCCTAAAGCCGTGTCACAGGCTCCCTGCGTACAGCCTCAGCACGCAGCGTTTTTCCCTCTGCCCTGCAGTCTGAACGGGGACAGCAACGCATCCCTCCGGCAGGGAGCTGGAGGCAGACGCAGCCCCCATCCAGGGAAGGAGCCTTGCACGCAGGCCAGACGCGGGGAGCACACGTGCTGCTCTCTCGAGGGGTGCAGCCATCCCACACGCCGCACGCAGCAGGTCCAATGCGCCGTGCATCGCTGCGGGGCTGCCGTGCATCGCTGCGGGGCTGCCGTGCATCGCTGCGGGGCTGCCGTGCATCGCTGCGGGGCTGCCGTGCATCGCTGCGGGGCTGCCGTGCATCGCTGCGGGGCTGCCGTGCATCGCTGCGGGTCCGCTGGGATGGAAGCCTGCACCAAGGGCTGCTGTGCCCAGCCGGCCTCCCGCTGGGACACCTTTCCCACTGAGTTGCAGAGGCCTGGCCCAGCTGATAAGAGGTCAAGCAACCCTGTGCTAAACTGCTGAGTTAATTCACTGCTGGGATGTTTTCCTGAAATTGCCACAAGATTTTTTTTCCCTTTTTTCCATTTTCATCCTAAAGCTGCTAATTATGTCCCCAAGCACTGTCCTAAATACCTTTTTTCCTCAATAGTTCTGACATTTAACTTCCACTAGACATACATTTTCAATGGTTATTCACTACCTCCATAATTTTTAATAATTTTGCCTTCCTTTATCCATGTTGAAGACTTGCATTCCCTCATACTCTGTGGAAGTTCCTTGACTGCTACGAACTCATACTTCTTGCCAGTGCCCCTCATTTCTTCCTCGGAAGTCCAAGGAAGAAGTTTTTCTCAGTTTAATGCCTTCTTCCCCATCTTTCTGACTGTGGCCAACTGCCTTTCGATAAGATGTTGCCAGTGAGGTGGCTCCAGTGTCTGCCCAGTCCCACGTTGTGCTGCAGACATGTACCCCACGGTGCTGGAGACAATAAGGTCAACTCCTGAACTAGAGATAACATGCATTCATCACAGAAATCAATTAATTTAGAGAAGAAATCAACTTAGTGATAACATTTACTTTTTCTAGACCTATTTATTGTATTGTCATTTAGCTAACACAAATACTGGAAGTACTAGTTTTCTGCATTTAATTAAAAATTTGAGTAAATGTAACTTAAATCATGTAATCATTTATATGCCCATGCAAAGCATCCTCCTAGTTAGCAAAAAGTATCAAATTTACTGCAAAGACAACATTTATTTCTGCACTACCTACTTTAATGGTTACCACTTAGGAAAGACCAGCGTTTCATTAGCATTGTAACAAAACCGAAAACAAGATTAAAATGGAGGCTTTGCCTAAACACTTAATGGAAAATTAATTACAATCAATTTTAAATAACAATTAAAGAGATTTAAAAAAAATAGTTACCGGATACAGATTTCCGCTTTGGGTGAGCAGCATGGTTATCAGACACTGTCAGCCTTAATTATTTGATTATTGAGATTATTTGGTGTTAAACATATTCTGAAGTTTTATCATCACTTGGCATGCATATCTCATCAGAATTTGAGACTCGGGGAAAATAAAGTGTGCTTATTATGGCAGGGACTCAGCTGCCTGACCTCTAAGCTCCCGTGCCTCCTAGCTGCAGTAACTCCTCATTAGGGAGCTCTCAGGGGAGGGGGTGTACAGGCATTAAGAAAAAGCTGTGCTTCTTGAGCTAGGTTTTTGGAGGGGGGTGTTTAGGGGGGTTGGAGTTTTTTGTTTGTTTGCTTGCTTGTTCTGGCTTTTGGTGGGTTTTGGGGGGGGTGGGGGTGTGTTGGGTTTTTTGGGGGGTTGGTTTTTTTTTTTTAAGTTGGTCAGCAAACTGACTGCTCTTCTCTCAGCAGTGAGTCCCCATTTAGGTTTTCTCCTTTCCTACAGGAACTTCCATGATCATAAGTCACTTATTAAACTCTGCCAGGAAAAAAAGGCATCTCCAGCAGGAGACCAGCACTTGGTAGTAGCTAACAAACCGTGTTTGCCCTACATGCATTGGAGAGGTTGACCATCCCCAGAGCGAATCCAGGCTTGCTGGTTTGGGTGTTTTTTCTCTGACTCTGATCCAGCTTTGCACCCGTCATCCTTGCTTCTAGGGGCAGTCGAAAGCATCTGTAAAGCGAGGGGGGCAGACATTACTGCCAGCAGCACCCACCTGCGTTCCACTGAGGCAGAGGAGCTGGGTATTTCACACAAGGAGAAAACATAGTTATCCTAACTACTCCTATTTACTACACGCTTCCTGCTATACACTCGAGAAGTGGGACATCAACTACCCGGTTCAGGTTTGCTTGCACAGCAATGAGGGACAGCAGATGCCTTTTGCTCAGGTAAGCCGAGTGCTCCTCTGGCTCACCGGGGCTGCCGAAGGACCCGGGGTGCCACCACCACCGCCGGAGCTGCTAAGGCAGAGCCAGGCCCTTCTCTGGCCATGCCCAGCAACAACTACTGCTGCGTGCTTTCAAAAAAGGATTCTTTTGTCACAGCTGGCTGTGGTGGCATTAGGTGTCAGGAACAAGCGCCTAACAAGTAAGACATTAAGACATTGAGGTGCTGGAGCGTGTCCAGAGAAGGGCAACAAGGCTGGTGAAGGGTCTGGAGCACAGGCCTTATGAGGAGCGGCTGAGGGAACTGGGGTTGTTTAGTCTGGAGAAGAGGAGGCTGAGGGGAGACCTTATCGCTCTCTACAACTACCTGAAAGGAGGTTGTAGTGAGGTGGGTGTTGGTCTCTTCTCCCAAGTAGTTAGCGATAGAACGAGAGGAAATGGGCTCAGGCTGCGGCAGGGGAGGTTTAGGCTGGAAATTAGGAAAAATTTCTTCACAGAAAGGGTAGTCAAGCATTGGAACAGGCTGCCCAGAGAGGTGGTGGAGTCACCATCCCTGGAAGTGTTCAAAAAACGGGTAGACGTGGCACTTGGGGACATGGTTTAGTCTAGTCTACCCTTGATTGGCTTAGAGTAGACTTGGTAGTGTAGGTTAATGGTTGGACTGGATGATCTTAAAGGTCTTTTCCAACCTAAACAATTCTATGATTCTAAGTAATGCAAACACAGCAGTGCAACAAGTGGGTCAAGCGTGTGCATGCAAAAACCTTGCCAGCATTATTTAGGAAAAAATCCTGTCTCCTGATGACAAACCCGATGATGTGAGGAATAGAACCACAGGAAAGCGCCACACCAGGGAGCCGACGGCAGAGATAGGGGCAGCCAGAGTTACAGTCCCTGCGAGGTACCCTGGAAGGGAAGGCAGGAGTGATGAATGGTCTGAGGACTGGGATACACAGGGCCATTAGGCAACACAGGAGTGAGGAAATGCATTGCATGCTGTCGAGGCAGCGGGGGGAAGTGCAGTATGTTTAGGAATTGGCTTGGAACAAGGTAGCAGTGAACATATGTGGCTGCTGGAGAGCGCAAGGCAGATGTGACTGGGGAGCATATGGGCCATTGCCCTTGGGTGGGGCGGGGGGTTAGGGGGAGGCCAAGACTGTGGTCAAAGACATAAGGTTCCCCAGCTGTCAGTTCATTGGGATAAATAAAGTGATAATGTGTACTAATTAATACATGAATTATAGCAGCAAGTCATTTTTAGTGCTACAGAAGATGTAAAAAACAAAACAAAAACCAGAAGAAAAGGCTGCTAATTCAGATTCTCTGAAAACCTCCCCCTGCTCTGCCTCTCCATCACCCCCAGCAGCCTCCCAGGCCAGAGCAGTGCTCCCCACATACTTACAAGCATGCACACCTGGCTTCACCCTTTCCTTCCTGGGATCCTTTGTTCCCCACTTCCAGGGGAACTGTAGGAGAGAGCTGCCTTCTCCCCTCTCCTGGCTAAGCACACAAAGGAAGGGGTGGGGTACAGGGAGGCACCTTATTGCTGACAGGAAGGGAGCACAGCTGGTTGCAATTGCTAGGGGATTATTCCTCCTCCTCCGGATGGTGTTGGCTGCCCGAGAGGCAGGAAAGGGTGACACCCCCAAACTGCCCAAGCAGCCTCACCTGGCTGCTCTCCTTTGGGGCTAGCCTTAGGGAAGGTGCCCAACCAAAGCATCTCGCTAACCCTAGCATCTCATTACGTCTGTCTTCCCTGCAGGTCCCACGCTCACCCACTCCTTTCTCCTTTTTCCCTTCTTTTATTACCAGCCCTTCAAGCTGGGCCTTTTGCCAGTCCTTGCTTCCCCGAGGGCAGCTACGTCACTTTTCCGGGACCTGCTGTTTTGTTCTCACGCCTCTTTTCTACCCCTGTTTACCCCAATTCCTCCATTCTGTCTTGTGCCATGGGGTTCTGCTTTCCTTGATACTTGGACATTTCCACTGTTTGTCAAAATAATTAGGCTCCAAAGTATTCCTTGAAAGGTTTGAATTGAATCAATGTGCCATTCGCCATTGATCATCTCTGATGTTAGTGTTTTCCCATGCACAGGGCAATGAAGAGCGAGAGCCAGGTGGGTGACATGGAGACGCCGTTTGGTCACCAGCAACGCCACTGCCGGCTGCAGCAGTGCTGCCAGAAACCCTAGCAGGAGAGGGAGTGTTTAAAGAGGATTACAGCACAGAGAATTCTAATAAAGTCAAACCAAACTCACTGGCAATACAGGGTTTTTTTTTGGTCAGAAATGGTAGAAACAGAGAAATGGACACTTGTTAAGGACTGCAAACCATCCCAGTGTGAAACTCCATGTGCACCCACCCAGGGATAGCTACTCACTGGGGCAGATGCTTCTGCCACGCTCAGAAGCGCTCCTGGGGACAGACCATCAACGGAGGGAGTGTCTCCATCAGAGGGGCTGCAGCAAGGCTGATGACAAGTGATTTTTTCACTTTATCAGAGCGAACAGAGAAATTGTTTATAAGTCTTGGTTGTTTTCCTTTCACATGGTGTCATGGTTGAACCCTGGTAGGCAGCTTAAGAAACATCTGCAGGGCAGGCCACAGTGCTTGTACCAGCGCTGAACAATTTCAGCACAAAGCAAGTATTCTGTGATGTATTCACATTCGAAATTCAGTGGTGTATCCATCTACTCTGGGCAGCTACAACTGTGTAATGGTAAACTGCAATTCCCGTTCATATATAGGTAATTATAACTATATATATATATATATATAAAAAATATGCAGTAGTAGATGGCTTGACAGTAATTTTTTGGTTTATGAGTTCTGAAGCATTCTTGAGAAGCATCTTGGACAATGAAGAAAGGAATTTCCAAACTAAAGAGGAATTTGTGGGAACCTTAGCAAAGTGTCAGGCTCCAAAGTACTGAGATCAGAATGGTCTTGTCAAAACTGGTAAAACTCTTAACTCATTTAAGTCAGAGGTTGTTCAGGGTTAAAATGCCAATGTAAAAAATGAAAAAAACTATTTTTGAGACCTGTTCATTAAGTAAAAATAAAAAGCTTAATGTTAGAGTTCTAAAAGCAAAATTTAATAAATTAATATATGCATGCCAGATAAAAATACAAAATTACAATTGAAATAGCAATAATAATAAAGGAACACTGCTCAGCATTGCAGATTTCACTGCAACCACCATAAACATCATGGAGAATTACTTAAAAGTAACATTTAAAGTACACATTTTGTTTCTGTTAAAAACAAATTACTATATGATGAAAAAACTGAAAGAAACCCAAGAAGAAATCAGCCCCAAAAGTGGCAGAGAATGATATGAAATATCAATAAACTGCCAGAGGCTCCATTTCACGTAAGTCGGCCTTCTTCTTAGTATCAGAAACCAATTACATAGAACATAAAAGCAAATTCACAACAGGTTTACACGGAGAAACATGCTGAATTACAATCACAAACTATCCAGAACAAAGATGCTGCACCAGTTCAGTTGTTTTCTTCATGGAATGAGTCTCACCAGAACAGGGAGAACAGGGAGCAAATCATGCAATAGCTTTAGGCTTTTTGTTTTTTATTTTAACATGATAAACACCCAGGATTACTAGTACTGGAAAGTATGTGTTAACCTTTTTCAACATCAGCTGAATGGCACTACAGAAACGACAAAGAGTTCCTTCATTTTTATCCTGAATACATCAAAAGCTCTAGCAAATATGGAATTCAGCGACAAGAGCCATTAAATTACTTTAAAATATTCCTTCATCCATAGAACACTGTTGCTTCCTTTTTTATTACAAAACCCCCAAAATATTCAAAATAAAATGTCTTCATTTTTTATAAGCATCTCCACCACAAGTCTCTGATAACGGATGTCATTCAACGCAGCCATCGCATCCAGTTCTGGCGCTCTCATAAGAGTTGGTCCAAAAACTATGCCCAGATTCTCTGCACTCATCAGATTTTCCTTTTCATGGAGCGTTACTCTGTTAAAAAAAAAAACCAACAGTGTTTCTCACATTCCCGCGGTGCCAAACCATGCCTGCATATGCTTGAAAACCAGGGAAACCGGACAGAAATGTTTGCCTCTCCCCAAAGCCTAGGAGAGGCTGCCGTTTCCAGCAGGATATATTTGGAGGCGTCGGGTGAAACCCTCCGAAGCTAGCGAGTGCAAACGCCGTGCGCGTTTACGGCCAGGCAGATGTCTCTGTCCTCCTAGCACGCACACAGACCACGTTTACTTGCAGGAGGGGTTGGTACTCCGTGACGAGGGAGGGGGCTGAAGGGTGAATTCAGACAAATCAGAACAATTTTGCTTTCGCTCTTTACTGCGGCACCATTCGCGGGCCATTCCTATGGGGAGCAGACCGTGTTTGTTATTACGTTAGCAGTTTTATGGTCACTAGAGACGTGCTGTTGTGCCCCCCCAGGTGGGATGCTGCCCAGGTTCGCCTGGTAGCATGGCTCCACGTGGTCACCCTGCTCCTCTCCCGTGCATACGATGGCAACGGGGGTGAAGCACATCGCATGGGAATTCCCTGCCTTTAGGCACTACAGGCTAACCGTGCTAAGCTGGACGCCTGGTTCCTCTTCAAAACAGATTATGTCCTGTGGCGTGTACTAAAAAAAATGAATCATTGCTTTGGGGCAGCTCTGAAAGCGCGAGGGTCTTGCTGTAACCTCATTTGCACGGCAGCCTGAGCAGGTCATTAAACCTGGGCTCCGACAGGCCCGCTTCCACCCTTCCCTCTTCTGGGTCCTTCACAGCTGCCAAACAGCCGACCCCCAGCTCAGGGAAGCCTCCCGCCACCTGGTTCCCATCTGCAGAGGAGGAGGCGGCGGGGAGGCCACGTTTTGCTGCTCCACAGGAATGCGACCTGTTCAAAGCTGTGGGCTGAGGCCCTGCTGTGGGGCAGGATTGCAGGCACCTCCAAAAATCTAATTTGCCCAAGAATTATACCTACAGGAGAGGCATCCTCTGCCGGGGCTATTGCAGAAACACGCTGCCCAGGTTTCAGCTGGGATAGAGTTAATTTTCTTCCTAGTAGCTGGCATAGTGCTGTGGTTTGGATTTAGTATGAGAATAATGCTGATAACACACTGATGGTTTAGTTGTTGCTGAGTACTGCTTATGCTAGTCAAGGACTTGTTCAGCTTCCCATGCTCTGCCAGGTGCACAAGAAACTGGGAGAGGGCACAGCCAGGACAGCTGACCCAAACTGGCCTAAGGGCTATTCCATACCATACGACGTCATGCCCGGTATATAAACTGGGGGGGGCTGGCTGGGGGGCAGCGATCGCTGCTCGGGAACTGTCTGGGTATCGGTCGGCGGGTGGTGAGCAATTGCATTGTGCATCACTTGCTGTGTATATTCTATTATCATTATTATTATTTTCTCTTCCTCTGCTGTCCTATTAAACTGCCTTTATCTCAACCCACGGGCTTTACTTTTTTTTTTTCCGATTCTCTCCCCCATCCCAGCGGGGCAGGGGAGGGTGAGCAAGCGGCTGTGCTGCTTAGTGGCCGACTGGGGTTAAACCACGACACGGACCTGCTCAGCAAATGCCAGAAGGGTCACTGCTGCCCAACCACGATGGGATGGGATGGTATTTCTGACATCCCAGGGTCATGGGATGGTATTTCTTAATGTGGGCTCAGAGGCAGCTTGCGCTCTCCCGTGCTGCTCTGCCTCCGCATGGAGAACACAGGGTCCCGCCTGGGGAGGGTGGGAAGAGGACAGCCTGCCTGGGCTATCCTGACACCGAGTGCGCCCATCGCTACTGCCCACTGCAACGGATGCAGTAGACACAAATGTGTCTTGAAGCCTAAGACATTGAGGTGCTGGAGCGTGTCCAGAGAAGGGCAACAAAGCTGGTGAAGGGTCTGGAGCACAGGCCTTATGAGGAGCGGCTGAGGGAACTGGGGTTGTTTAGTCTGGAGAAGAGGAGGCTGAGGGGAGACCTTATCGCTCTCTACAACTACCTGAAAGGAGGTTGTAGTGAGGTGGGTGTTGGTCTCTTCTCCCAAGTAGTTAGCGATAGAACGAGAGGAAATGGGCTCAGGCTGCGGCAGGGGAGGTTTAGGCTGGAAATTAGGAAAAATTTCTTCACGGAAAGGGTAGTCAAGCATTGGAACAGGCTGCCCAGAGAGGTGGTGGAGTCCCCATCCCTGGAAGTGTTCAAAAAATGGGTAGATGTGGCACTTGGGGACATGGTTTAGTCTAGTCTACCCTTGATTGGCTTAGAGTGGACTTGGTAGTGTAGGCTAGTGGTTGGACTGGATGATCTTAAAGGTCTTTTCCAACCTAAACTATTCTATGATTCTAAGCTTCTGCCTTGGTTTATCCTGGTGCATTGCCTCGCTCAAGGAAACAAATTCAGATAATGCAAATGTTTTAATACACACTATGGTTTAAAGAATCCATAAGGATTCTCAGATACACCTAAGAATCCAGGGACAGCAACTGAGAGTCTGGCTAAACTATTTCTCTTTTTACCACTGTGGCATCTTGCGTTGCGTGAAGAAATCCTTTGCTCTATATAAAAATATTTCAAGATTTTTCTTCCTTTTTTTCCCTTCTGTCTTTTTACTTTGAAACAAGTCAGACTGATGTTTCCAAGCTGCTATGTCTTCAATTTGTAATTATTCCAGATAAAGGAGCTGTGTCTGATTACCTGAATTCAGCAGCAAGACAACAGCCTGTCGAGCACCATGGCTCTTTTTAGCAAATGTATTAAAAGGAAGTTTAAAAATGAGTGAATTTTGTCACCCTTCTACCTTATCATTCACCTATACCAGAAATACAATGTGCAAAAGCAACTTGCTAACTAGAGCAGCAACAGCTACTCTTGAACAGGGTAAGGAAAAATTAACTTCACACTTCACAAGCAGTAAGGTGAGGGTTTTTCTGTTCCCAAGTCTCTCATCCCCGTGTCTGTTCTAAAGCATCCATTAGAAATGTCATTGAAATAAATCGACAAATCAGGCAGAAACCCTGTAGCTGAATTTTGCCTGAGGCACACAGCAGAGTCGACATATTCCTACTTGTAGAATTATAAAAGGAAAATAAAAATAAAAGAGCTTAAAAGAAAGTCTTTTTCTAAGGAAAGGGAATGATTCTTATATATTGACAGTAAGTTCATGTTCCTTGAGAAACTAAAATGGATACCCTAACATGCCACATGGACTTTTTTCCCCTACGTTCCTGAAAGAAATAGAACCTGTGCTGTTGCACTGGATATTCATCCACCAGTCCCTCTCTAAAAATTTTTCAGCCTACTGGCCAAATTCAGTCATTTCTTGGGGAGAAGGAGAAACCTCAGACAGAATTTTTGCTCCTACGTTTTTGCGAAGGTGGCAGGTGGAACGAGGGGCTCCACGCTGATGAGGAATGTGGCAGACCTCACCAGACATGTGGCTGGATGGCCAATTAACACTGTGCCTAATCGGTGTCCGCTCAAGCCTAGGGTGTGTCGTCTTTTTTAGGGTGTCAGGGATGACAAGGTTAGACAAGACTTAGCAGAAAAAAGACACCGATCGATAGCCATCAAGCTGTATTAGTTCCTTGCCCAGAGAGCGACTTATTACTCCTAGGTGTAATAAAGGCTGGGCTTTTTTTCCGTAAATATTCACTGTAACCTTAAATACAGTGCAAATTTGTTAGGCAGGTGACTTTTGTGCTTCAAAACTCTGTTTTTTCAACTTACGTCTCTCAAGTACTCGTGAGTGCTTTAAGTGGGATAAAAACCAGTGTTTGGGTATTCGCTGTTGTGCAGACTACCATCCCCTGCTGCAGTCCATCCCCAGGATTTGGTGGGCCTTGTCCAGATTTTTGTGGAGGTCCAAACATGGTCTTTGCTAAAAATGAGCTTGGCTTAGAGTTCTCTCCAGCTAGTCCACCTACCTCTTCAGATGCGCCATGAGATACCGTAATGTTTCACAGTGTGCAGGCGGCAGCAGTTTCAGCGCCTCATGGAGAATTTCCAGCTGTTCATCCGGATCGGTGGTTTCTGAAACACAGAAGTTCAACTGTCACCACATGTACAGCCAGAATTCATGCACAGAAGGACAAGAATGGTGGCCTGCAGAGGAGATAGGGTCTCACAGCTCTGCTGGATTACTATTGCCAGAATTTACCCAAGCCTCATAGTGGAAGATTTGCCTGTCCAAAAAGGTGCTCAGAGCACAGTCAGATCGTGATTAGTTTTGGACAAAGAAAACTCCCCAAAGCAGACTGCAATCCACTGAAAGATTCCCTGCAGCCTACTAAAAAAATTTCCCCTGGCAATCCTTGCTGACTGGACTAGTTTTGCACAAATAATCTACAGGTGCAACCCTGGGACAGCAGAAGGTACTGGGAACTTTGCCATCAGCGTCTTTGGCTGTGTCCATACTATTTGGAAAGAGCCTTCTCCAGAGGAGCAGTAAGCCCAGCATCCAGCCCTTGTTTTCTACCCATGGCTACCTCACACCTTTCCAGGTGTGGCTGGTGTGACTGCTACATTGCAGAGATGCTTCAGGCAGCCAGGATGCTTGGGAGAGATGTTCCAGCTGGGCTTACCACTGCGCTTGCAGACTCGCTGTCTGCCAGGCCAGCCTTGAAAGTGGCCTTAGGATGACTGCCTATTAGCTTGTAAAAACACTCAAAACGGACACCTCTAGAAACAAATTACTTCGTATTTCTAAACATTTTCATAAATCACCGTCTTTCTGGCAACACAAAACCAACAGACTTTAAATGTCATTCTCAAGTACTAGGTATTCATGCAAGACATAAAAAGCGATGTCATCCATAATGTGTGATGAAAAGGAAGCATTCCTGGTGACAAAGGCGAAGAAAAATGTAACCATGATCACGTAGCATCACGTGGTCATGTTGTTAATGTGCAGTGCATGTTTAATCCTGCAATCCTTACTAAATAGAGCATGCAGGGTAAGAGCTGATGGGACAGCTATTAAACCAATAGGCAAGTACTGCACAAAAACGAGGAGAATGAAAACTAGGAGGAAAATGCGTTATACTTACTTGCAGACTCTATAAACTTTGGGTAGGCATCATACGTGATGAGTGGAATTGGCAAATCCCTGAAGTACAGTTTAAGTGCACCAGTGATAATATTGATATCTTCATACATATTCACAGAAATATCAGCTTTTTCCCCATCTGTGTGGAGAAGGCACTGACATTAAAGCCTTGGAAATGTAAACAGATGTGAAACAGCATTCAAAAGAAAAACAGTAACTGGCTTAAGCAAACATTATTAAAAGCGACACAACCACAGATTTTGGCTTTTATAAGCAAAACAGAGAGTTACTGGGCTGTGAAGTTCATCATTTCAGGGTGAAAACCTCAATCATTTTATAAAGAAACCTATCCTGTCTTCGTTTCAAATGACTTCAAAAAATGCAGGGATTTTGGGGAGAAAAAACCTGCCTGCCTGATCTAGCAGTATCTATCTTGTAGAAATGTGTGGAAGTTTAGCTATTTCTGAACACGCTGCGTTGCCAAACAACACATTTGTCAGCACTGAATGAGAAATCAAGGGAGTCTGGGAAAAAAAGTAAAAGAAAGAAAGAAAACCAACTTAGTCCACAGCCTCCTCATTTTATAGGAAAAACATGTGTTCACCATTTAGCTACAGCATACTACCTACTCCTGACCGCAGTGGACACAGATCCAGAACTTGGCTTCTCCAGCGCATCCCCACCCTGCTAACACTGCTGAGGAGGCAGATGGTGCCTGAATAGGTCCAGTCCTCCGGAAAAACAGGAGAAAGGTTCCAGCATGAATTTTGGCCTTCATTTCTACTGGGATAGGGAGACTGCAGCTGGAAAGCCTTTAATTTTCCCACTGCCTTTTCTCAGAGAGAAGAGTTTGTTCTCACTGACCTTCTTTTAGACTGTAATAATACAAACTTTGTTTGCACTATTGTATTCATCTTATTATTTTGGAGCTTTCATCCAGAAAGATGCATTTAAGTTGCACAGGCCTCTTAAGGCATTTCGCCACTTGCCCTCTATCCCTCCCCCACGCCCCTGAGCGTAGTTTTACTTGCAAACTAGGGCAATAGTTCAGAAAGCTTTGTCCTTTCCTACGCACATCAATATGCACAGATACTGATGGAAGGAAAAAAGTAGATTTTGGTAATAAAAGTCAAAGTGAAGCTGATAACGCTTTTCTGATGGGGAGACCCCCCTTCTGCTAGCACAGCCGCCAGAGTCCTTCAGCCCACTGGTGCAGTGGAGCATGAGACAGACAGGGGGTCCGCAGAAAAATCGTGTATATCTAACACATCAGCACAAAGTTCCAGCATGCAGTAAAGATTGTACCTCTGTCAAATGCCATTTTGACATCTTCGATAAGATCACTAAATCCTGAGACTCTGTATAGTCCTTCGGAATTAAGACCTGCAATGAACATTTGAACAAGATTAAAATGAGCCTTAATTTTACAGGTTCCTTCCACTCAGTTCTTCCCTTGCCAGGTTCTTCATTTAAGGCAGAAAAAGCAGGCATGTTTTAAAAGCCTTATCAGGCTTTTCTTTCAGAATGAAATCTTATCCTGGCCTTTTAACCCTGACCCTTGCATTAGCTGCCTTGTTATATCAGCACTAAATTATGTTTATACAAATGACTTCAGAGCTGAAGAAACATATTAAACCAATTACAAGTGATTTAAAAATAACCAAGATTAGCATACTTGATGTTCAGTCATTATTTCAAAACAAAAACAAATACTCTAAATCTAGAAAAGGATACTCAGTGTGGGCTGTGGGAACTAGCAAGAGGAAACTCATCAATACTAACAGCCTTTTTTAGCACATTCACTTAATTTTTTAAATAAATATATTACTGGAAAGATAGGTGCCAATATATAACTATAAAGCAGTAATTGGCCATTAAGCAATTCCTAGCAGAATCTATAAAAATTATAAATGGGTATGAACCATGAAATAATGCAAAGTATAATATTAGCTGTGCAGGGTAATTGGCAGTCATAAATGTCCTGTGCAAATCTGTTTTGAGCAATCATACATTCAGCAGAAACCCAGATGACCCAGATCAATCTAAACGGATTATCAGTAAAGCAACGAAAGTCCATTAACTATGCCTTACCTCTAGATTCAATTTCCCTAATGCACATGTCTACTACCATTGGTCTCTTAGTGAAGTGTGCTTTTACTAGCGTTGTAAGGTCACAGCTGTACACTTTTTTGACATGCTTCAGGTCTGGCTTGCAGTCATTTGGGACCATCTTGGAACATTGCTTGTGCACATTTAAACCACAATCTGAGAGAAAAATGGAAAGACGATTAGGCTGGTGTTTGGTGAAAACATGCATCCCGAGGTCAGTACTGCAGAGTACGTACGGCTCCTGCAGGATCTGACCTGATCTCGCAACTACTACTTCTGTTGAGACCTCTTAACCATCAAATGCACGAGGCAGGGACAGCCTGAAGACAGACAGATTTTCTACCCAAGACATTTCTTCTATCCCTAGAAGATTTAACACAAAGTGACAAACTTTCCATATGTTTTTTTGAATCAGGATCTAAGGATCAATTATGTTCCCCACCACTATTGCATACGTTGCTATCGCGATCTAAACCTCCTTCCCAAGTTGCTCCGCGTTTGCTAACACTTACAGTCTTAATGTAGTGCTGGACTGTGGCACTTATACACCTCCTCGGGGAGATGGAGGTAGGGACCGGGTCTCAGAAGGCTACAACCCCCCTGCAGCACACGCTGGCAAGGCAGCCCCGAGATCTGAAGCACCTCAGGGACCCCTACGCTCTTGCCAGGTGTGGCAGCCCATGCACGGCGTTGCCCGTGACAGGGCCCGCTCCCCAGCTTCGAGGGAAGCGGAAAAGCAAACGCAGGGGTCACCGAGCTGGCTGGTGGTTTCTTGCTACTGAGCAGTTTACAAAGGACTTTGCTAAGTCACGGCGGCTGCAATCCTGATGCCGTTTCACAGGGTGTTTCTGAAACAAAGTGTTGGCAGGCACCACAACAATTCCATTTACTTTAAAAATGACTTAGGGAAAATTTGTTGTGTTTTTTTAAAAAACACAAACAAACAACTCCACAGCTTTATCGTAAACATACTGAGAATGAGATTTAGTTTAAGCCAAACTTAACTGAAATCAGGTTACAGAAAAACGTTTGTTCTGCCCAAAACCATCCAAAAACATATTACTCATGGTATGGGGGAAAAAAATCTTGGAAAACACCACCAATTATAGAGTGAAGATGGGAAGAACAATAGAGTCCCCTTTAAGCTATGCACACACTGCAGTCAACACTATCAGGCAGCCTCCTGTGCTGCCCAGGGCAGCCCCCAGTGACTCCAGTTTCACTGCCATTCCTCCTGTTTTGCAACGGGGACTCGCAGGTGCTTGTGAAGAAACAGCAACCAGCAAGAAAGGCGGCGTTTCACAGTCAGGGCGTTTGCCATGCTCTGACGTGCACTCAGTACACACTGAGACTCCAGTTCTGCAAGCATTTCTCTAAATCGCTGCATTGCCATACGGAGTCCCCTGGATTTCTGCAGAATTAAGGGATGTTGGAGCTTGAAGGATCAACGCCTTAATGAAAATCTGTACTTTCCTCTCCCACTGCAGTGCTGAGTGTCTGTCTATATAGATTCCTTCCGTATTTCATCCCTGCTGATTTTGCCAATACTTGTATTTTCATCAATGCTCCATAGATTATTTGACTTTGTTCTTTCCAGAACAGTAAACCCCAGAATTCATCGCTAAGTTTAATTTCCACTAAGTCAGCTGCAGCCTGCTGCTAAAAGCACTTTGTTTACTTAACAGGCCTGTAAAGCAACCAGCTTTGTCACCTAGAATCCTCTGTAAAACATCCAGACTCTGGTTGCAATTAAAGTTCGGCATGTCACCTTCAATAAGTCAAAACTCGCTCAGATTTCGATCCAGATGAAACGGTTGATTAAAATTCTCTTTAGCTATTTCTGTGCAGGAGCGACTCCCTTCCTTGTGAGGAGCGGTTAACGCGCAAGACGGCGAGCTGCGAATGCTGCACTTCCCAGCTGGCTGTGATTTTGCGTTGCAAACGCCGCCTCGGGCAAAGCCGTGCAACGCAACACGCGGCCCCCTGCAAACGAGCGGTACCGCCGGGGGGTACCGTGGGGGCCCACCCTGCTCAGCCTCGGTGGCTTGCTTTGACCCACAGCCCTCTCCTGGGCTCGCCCCAGGAGCTGCTGGTCACAGCTGGCTGTCCCGGAGCCCCAGGCGGCGGCAGGCTCAACCGCTGTCCCTCCAGGCATGGAGAAGTTCAGTTTGGTCACTCGGGTTCCTTCAGTCTTTGCTCAGTTGCCTCATTCGTGACAGAGAGGAAATAGTAACAGCCAAAGCACTTGCCTTCCCCGACCATTTATTTAAATCCCACGTTCAGTCAAGTGCTCCAAGACCCCTAGTTGGAAGGCGCATAACCACACCACCTCTTCATGCACAGCACCTACCCTACCCGCGGTTCTGGGCTGTGGAACGACGAAAATCTGAGCACACCAGCCAGTGCAGGCAAGGGGAGCTCCACCGGCGCTTTAAATATCTATCACCAGTGCTACATTTTGTCTGAGCTTGGAGAAATCAGGTCCCTCTCTGCTTTAAATAGGGAACCCAAATTCATTGGAAACGTGATCTGAATGTCTTAGTGTCGCAGTGCTTCAGCTGTAACATGGGAAGGAGAAGCTGTTCTTGCCTCCTCTGGGTCTTGCAGAAACAAATTCATTAAATGTTCATGGAAATACAGAGGAGGAATTACTCATCTTTGGTGTAAGGTTTGAATACTGTGCCATTAGTAAGACCAACGGCTACACTTTTAACAAGACGACGACAAAACACTGCATAGGTGCTATTAAGCAAGTGCCATCCATTCCGCTTTCAGAATAAGGATGAAGTTGTGGAGTAAAAATAATTAGTGAAATAATCAGAGGCAACATCTTAATGCACACATAGAAGGGAAGCAAATTAAGACCACATAGGAAATCTTAATTCTTGATTTCCTTTATTTCGAAACCCTAACTTTGCAATAATAGTATTTACGAATGCAAATATAATTATTATACGTAGAATTCCTACAGTTGCTGCAAGAAGCACCTATTCCAACATGTGTGAAATGGTCTAGTACGTCTCAAAAATTATGTCTACAAAACTGGAATGGCAGCATCTTGCTCATGAGGACTCGCCAGCGATTCTGTGAGTGCAAATTAGGTGCTTCACACAGATAGCTCAGAGTTACGTTTCTGGGAATCCAAGGATAATTAAGACTAAAATGTACAAAAAAAGGAAAAACTGCTTCCAAGTATCTTATACTTTGACTTAAAACAATTATCACATTCACTGATATCATCCTAATTATATACAAGAAAGTTTCATTTCACTAAAATATCTAACTTAACAGAGATGTTTTCAATGTGAAAACCTTGCTTCTGAAAATAACTGTGTTATTGCTAATCCCATAGATTCATATGGGCTTATGGATCTGACCTCATTAATACCAGAATAATAACTACAAATGCAAAAGTCAATTTTCCTCCTCTCTCGCTTGTTCTTCCTTTGCATTTGATCAGACTTTATGTACCAGCCTACTGCTTAAGGGCTTACAAACACTCCTGAGAAACATTTAAAACCTAGAAATATTTCAGCTACTTAATGCTTAGAAAATGCATGAGCACTAGGTTCAACGTTATTGGGCTGCATGGTATCCTCCTAACAATCAAGGCTCTTCACCTCTTAAGTAAGCGTAGGAGAGCGCCTCACTTCAGCAATTCTGCATCAATATATACTTCTAGAAGATTTCAGTGAATTTGCAACAGAAAAATTGTATTTTTTCCAATAAGGAAGCTGAAACTCACCAGCACTGTGCTTCCTACCAGGTGGGCCCCTCTCCTGAGCTAACAATCCTTCGTGAAAGGCAGCACAGGCATGTCTCAGTCACTAGTCTCTGGTTCAGCTGAGAACCAGAGCCACGCATGGATGAAGGATGACCATCTCTCTTGCTAACTCCAACAAGGTAAAAGGCACACGGGCAGGTCAGCCCTCCTCTCCACTGAGCACTGGGGAAGTGCCAACCTTCTGCTCTATACTCAGCTTACTTGTTAGTACTAAAAGACAGGAATTATGCTGCAAATTGCACATTATTAAATAAAAATGCCCTCTGTTCTCATTGCAGATGCTTCATGAAAGCTTCAAAACCCATTATTTTAGAATCAACTAGGAAGGAACAAGAAAGCCAAGTCCTGAATCTCTCTGCGTGCTGCCACGTGGTGAAGCTTTAATCCTAAAGCTTGCCTTGTTCACACATGAGCTTCATGATTTGGCTGGGTTCGTTAAAACCAAGAGGATTCACTTGATTTCAAATTTAGGGTCTATTTACTTTTGGTTATTTCAAAATAAATCCAGAATAGCTAAGTTGGCATTAGCAGCTTTACTCTGGATCTAAAGGAACCAGGAGCCTTATCCGTTTCTTACAGTAGTTCACCAGAGCTTATCTGCCAGCTGGCTATACAAATTGGAGAGGAGCTAAACAAAAATCCCCCTAAAGCATCGTATCTGCTGATAAATCCTATAATAATACAGGACAGATTTAAAAGATGCAGTCATGAACCCTTGCAGGTCAATACGAAAACTTCTGCTGACTTCAGTTAATCAGAATTTCACCTTATACAGAGATGATTTGTCAGGACTAGAATTGTAAGTCACGCATACTATTCCTTTTTACAGTGCTATCAAACTACCTTTCAAATATACCAAATGTGACCCAAAAAAATGCAGTCATAAATTCAAGAGTTTATAGGAAGTTTGGAAATTTGGGGGGGGGGGGAAGAGTAATTTTAGATGACAGGTTTAAAAGTCTGTGATAAGTTGCCCTGACTACAAGAGCATATTGATCTAGGAGTTCAGGTGGGCTGTGACATTACTTCTATGAGCGGTATTAAATTTAAAACCAGCTTGACAATACTTTCCTATGATACCTAGAAAAAGGTTTGGTAATGTTTTAGAAACAGCTAATACTGATGTTAGGCCACTGGGCTGAAAAACAAGTAACGTGTTCATATTAATGCATGAGCAGAGCCAAAAGATATATGTGCATTAATACCACCCCATGAGCACACATTATAAATATTTGCAGAGACTAAAATATACTTAGCTGTCACTTTTTGTTATCCTGCTGATTTGATTTTAGTCAGTTTTAAATTTCCTTTGGTTTGTGATTTACTGGCTAACATGGCTGCTGATCACACTCCATTGGAACGATACCATATGCTATATGCATCACTCTAATTATATTTTTGAATTATCCCAAAGAAAAATTACGCATTTTGTCACTCTGAGAAGCAGCTTTAAGAGCTGCAAGGTAGATTTACATCGTCTGCAAAAAGTTCTGAAAGACTCTTCAGAGGTTTATGGTAAGCATGGGAAGGTGGGAAGCGCAGAGCCGGGGTGCTGGTACCGTGCGTTGCTTTGGGCAGGTCCACTGCGGTACCTGCCAGACGGGGTAACACCGCCGCCTTTGGTAAGCTGACGTACGAAGACGACGGGTTCTACACAAGCATGAAGTATTGGCATCATTACTTTTGCGAAGGTGAAAAGGTTAGAAAGGAATTTGCTCTCATAAATCAATCATGGGCTAGTAGCTTTCCTTCAATAATTTAATGCTCTTTTCTGTAGCAGAGGAAGCAACGTTTTCTGTTCCCTCAGATGCAGTGTGTGAACAAGCACGTGAACGCAGCAACCCCACTGGCCCCACGTGCTGCAATTTGTGCTTCCAGGCGTAAGGCAGGGCGGTGCCATGAAGGTCTGCTCTCTTCCTCCTCCTCGGCAGAGCTGTTCCAGCTCCAGTGGCAACGCTGGAGCTGCTACACTGCCTTATGTACATGCCATTTGTTCACGTGCAAGGCACATCTGGAAGCAACCTGGGTCCCACCAGAGTCTTAAGCCACTTTATTAAGCAGCACCATGGCAAAAATTACTTCCAAACATAGGTGTATGCTCCCCCAAACCTGCTACCATCCATACTACTATATCATATACTATAGGGTACATTGTTCTTTAGGAAGGAATTTCTAGTGGGCAGCTAGTTACTTGGCAACACAATTACCTAATAGTACAGAAAAATCGGGGCTTATGAAATAAAAAGAAAAAAAGCCCATCCAACAAGCCAATCTCCCCTTATCCCAAATCAAAAGAATACATATGTCTGTGCCTCCAAAAACTGGCTGGAAAACACAGGTGAAATGTTCTTTCAGCAGAACACGTTCGGTGGCGATGGTTTGATTTTATGGAAGTTCTGAAAGATCACAGATAGTTTGTTCAAAAACTTCCCTGGCTTCCTGCCATGACACCTGCCTACCTCCTCGACAGCTCCCCTCATGGGCTGCTGGCTTGCTCAAGGCTTCCAGTTCTGTGTGGGCTTGGAAATAAAGCCGCTTTTAGGACTTACAGTTTCAAGAATATATAGCTTCCCCATGGGAACAGCTCTGAAGCAAGGCTCCGCTGCCTGATTAGCATTTCAAAATTTTGGAGCTCATTCCTCACAGGACCACCACTGGGTCCTGAGCTGGTGGAACAGGCTGCCAGGCAGCACGCATCTCCAACAGCATCACTACCATCACCTCTCCAAACAGTCCCCTTCCCACAGCCCTGACCTCTATGGCTTTGCTTTGCTCTTGTTCCCTTTTCGGGCTGACCGTCCGTGCCCTACACGGACAGCGAAACCAGCAGAATCTGGGTACACATCTCAGAAGAAACTAGGATGTGTTTTTAAGGTGCAGGTGTGGGCAGAATGGGAATTTATCATGACCAAGGCATGCAAAATACCTTGAGAGTGGGCGCCACGATGAGCACACCTTGCCTTCCCCTTTGCTGAGTTACTGTCACCAGGGCATCAGTCGTTCTTCCAGGCACTAAAAGCACAAGCATTGTGCCTGCACAACGAATGCCTGAGGATGGGCAGGCTCCTTTGTGGGGTCCTTTGTCCTTACACACCAGTGGAGCAACACAGGGCTGTCCAACACAAGGGATTTAATAGCAAGGCAAAACAAAACAGCAAAGGAAAAGGGGCAGTTGTATGTTTTTCAATTGCTGGAGAAAGAAATGGATGAAATGGGGAAATTTAACGCTTGAGCAGTAATTCACAAAACAATCCTGCTTGGGCTTAGCCAGTGGCAGCTGGCTGCCCCCACACTGAGTCCAGCTGCAAGTTTATTTCTATCAGTTCTTCAGAGAGAAGTTACCTACTCCAAGGGAAACAAAAGATAGGCAACTGCTACATGGGTGGCAGGCTGAGACAGTTCAGAGCAAATCTCTCAAGGCAGCAACCCAAAACACTATCAAAAGCATCTAGCGAAATACAGTCAAAAAATTATGTTGCCTTTAAGATAAGCTAATTAATGCTCTCAAACCAGCCTGTTCCAAAAAATCTTCTGATTAAATCACTTATTCACTAAGAACAACAAGCAAAAGGGTACGGAGGAAGGAGCAGATTATACAGTTAACTTAAACAGTTCTGATGGGCTGGGGAAGGGGACAGGACACACGCAGCAGCTTGACAAGTCTACTGGTCTGCTTGTCTACAAGTCTACTCAGATAGTGCACTAACAGCATCATTAATGCCATGCTCTAGTCTCTGATAACACACACTATTCTCCATTAATGCTACCAGGTGTTATCTGTTTGTGTCGCTCATGAAATGAACTCCCTAGTGCTTATCTGCAATTTTTCTTTGGATATTGCTATAGTTTCTCTCCTGAACTCATTCTGGGCAATGGGATGAGCCCTGTGAGCACAGGGGAGCCTTACATAGGAGGAATGTAATTAGGAATACATTTTTTTAAGTTCATGCATTGGATTTTGAGCTGGGGTAAACTCTTATATCTTCATTAGCTTCTGCTGAGCTTTAATGTTTACACAATCTGGTGGCATTATAATTTCAAACACTTCTTCAGTCATTTCTACTTATGGCAAAAGCCTGCAGGAAAGCACACTGGAGATGGAGCATGCAGTCAGAAAAGGCAAATTCCTTCCATACAGATGAGTCCTCATCTCACAAACATTTTAAGGGCCTGAGGCTAGGATGCAAAAATTGGAAGCACGACCTTCCAGGCAGTAGGGCAGATGTCTATTATAAGGATTCACTCTAAGGAAGCAAATCTGTTTTTAAAGAAGTTGTTGAAATAAAGATCAAATTTCAGAGAATAAAATTTAAGGAAAAATAAATTATTCCTGTTTTGCTCTGGATATACCACCAGCAGAAGTCAGACTAAGCCCACCAATTCATTTCCTGCGGGATTCAAATGCTGGACATCATGCTAGCTCTTCATTTTGCAAGACAATAAAGTTTTCCCATATTTGGTGGCTTGCATTAATCCTGAAACCTTTGTAGTCAAGATGACAGACAATATCTTACTTCAACCAATAACCACCCTTCAGGTGGCAAACAACAGTGCCTACATTTACCTCTCATCTTTATGGAAGGGAAAAGATGCACTCCTCCTTCTTTGTCTGCCATGAAACCTGAACAAGCATAAGCTAGGGAGAACCCACCTTCCAGGGGTTAATCATACATGAGTGTACCTGACAAGATACTGAGCACACTCAAGGCTGGGTTTTGGTGGAGAGGGACATGTTCAGTCATGCCAGACTGCACCAAAGCATGAGTTGAGGCAGTTCAAGTTGCTAAGGCATCCTCGCTGGTTGCTATGGCATACGTACTGTTATGAATGTTTGTTTCTGGTTTATTATTTTTCAAAGGATTGGCTTGTTTGTGTAACAAAACTTAATCTATCAGCCATTAGAAATAAGCTCCACTTTTTCCTCCTGCTCCTCCTGCTCTTTTCTGAAATGGATGACATTTATCTTGTTGTCCAGTCTTGGACTGTCCCACACTTCTCTTCTTGCATGTTTTTGTGCTTCTGCAGAGCAGAGGATTTAAGATGGTTGAGAGTAGCCCATACAGTAATCCATTTGTATTTGTAAAACTTATCACTTCTGTACAGCAAACAGAGTCCTCTTGAGATGTGCAACTATTTGCTATAAAAAGCAAATGCTTTAAAAAGTATAAAATTACATACGATCAGTGCAGTTTTGCTCATAGGTATTTTCAATAAAATGATTATACAGACCACAAAACAGATTTTGTGGATTTCCCTGGAGTGGCATTGAACCCCATTTGAATGCAAGTGGGCTGCCTCCTGCTAAAAGCTGTAATTTTTTTTGAAGTACAAACCTACTCTGAAAAGCAATGGTCTCATGTGGCTCCTTGTTTACTGTGCCTTATTGTTTCCATATTAAAATAGCTCAGTTCAGAAGCAAAATGATCACTTTAAAAAAAAAAAAACCACAACCAAACCCAAAACACTAAGACACCCCCCCACGGTATCTGTGCACCTCCGACTTGCCTCTGATATGCCTAGATCTGTACAGCTTCTGGCTCTGATGGCTTGTACAGCCTCAGCTGATGGGAGCAGGTAGACACTGCTGCAGAAGAAGCACAGAAAGAAACCGAGAAGCTCAACTGTTTCGATGAAACAACGCAGGACTGAAACAAATTTAAAAATCCAGCCAAACGAATCCTCACCAAACAAACAACGTTCAAACCCCACAGCACAGGCTAAGCCACGCAGATGAGCCAGCCCTCCTCCCCTGATGTGCAAAAAGACAAAACAAAACCCAAAGAAAAAAATCCTACTGTGAATAGCTGTTGCTCACCTAGTTCCCATTTTTATTCTTGCTGGTGTCCTATACATCCCTCCACCACAGCAGCTCCAGCTCCCCCGCTGCCTGAGGACATGAACCCATAGTTTAAGTCAGCACAAGGCAAACCGGGGAACTGCTGAGCCTGTCCTGCCACGTCCACCCCCATGGGGCTCTGCCTGGAGTCCCTCTCCTCTACCCAGCCACTGATTTCTATGAAATTTATGAGAATAAAATCATGTGGGAAGCCTCTAGTTCTCTGTCAGCTTCTGCTGAGGTTGGCTGGTGGCTAAATGCTAGCCTCGCGGTGAGGTGAGGGCAAGCGAGGTGGGTCGGCTGCATCCCATGCCCTTGGGAAAGCCCAGCTCTCCTGCTCCTCAACCCCAAGCAAGCCACGCAGGGGACACTGCGGCGGCCAGACCTGCCAGGCTGAGGAGCCACCGCACGGCTCCTCACCTGCTCCTCCTTGCACCCCGGCTGACGATGCCGCACATCGGCAGCTCGCCTGGTCATGCCCAATGACCCTGAGCGTGGCCCGAGAAACCTCAGCCTCCCCATGCCCCAACCTCTCGCTGATGCTTCAGCAAGCAAGTGCAGTCATATAACATGGGATTTTAAAATATAAGACCATCGAAATTACTGGAAGCTACTGACACCGATATGAAACCTTACACAAGACAGAAAGCCCTAATTATAGTTTCTGAACCTATGAAGTCATCTAATACGCATATGTTCCTCTATACTGCAAGGAGGGGAAAAAAAAAAAAAAAAAAAAAGACATTGAGTACTTATTACCATCCCCGTAAGGAGGAAAGAAAACCAGACTTTGGAAGTTTTTGGAACTCGTAATTCAGAAAAATCTGTGTAAAACCAGAAAAATCAGCTCTACTTCAGTTACCAAAAAAAAAAAAAAAAAAGCAGTACAAAATCATAAGCACTTTGGGTTTAATTCTAAAAGCAGTATTATCTGTTCATTCCACAGTGCATGTAGCACTGCAAGCCCTCATACTGTTCGTTTTTATTGATTTTCTGGATCAAAGCTACTTAACATAAATCTGAAAATACTTGGTATTTCTCCTAAATGCCAAAACTGAGGAATCTACTTCACGCAAGGAAGGAAGACGGCACGCTTACTGGCTCACGTGTCATCAAAAAATGAATACTGTAATCAGAAAACAATTCGAAACCAAAACTGGCTTCCTTTTCTCTAGCACTGTAGACCCTGTGCAAAATCAACAGCAGTAAAAAGTACTAACAATCTTCATTCATAAGCAAAGGAGATGGCTGCAACCCTCAATACTTAGTATGGGGAAAATACTGAGAAAGCAAGCACCATTTTCACATAATCATTACACAGAGCCGCACTCTCTAATACATCCTGGACAGTGCAGAGTCTATTGATAATGACAGAATATTGCATTCAAATAATTATGGGGGAAGGGTTTAAAAATACTTCATTCACATTTGGCTATAAATTATTTTAAGTTTTACATTATTTTGCAGTACTGTGATAAAAAGCCCTCTTATTTGCTTGAGACAAGATTTCAGAAGGCTTTAGACAGAGCAGATTTTCTTAAATTAGCTTGAAAATTCAGTTTCCAGGGCAACATATGCAGGTCTTCATACATCAACATGTCTTTGCACCATTTTTATAACGTGGTTGCCTGCTAGAATGTCATAAAATACTTCTTAAGTACAGTAAACTATTTTGATCACTTTGATCCTTTTTGCCTTTGAAAAAAGCTGACTGTCCATTCTTTTCAGAAGAATCACATCAATAAACTGTCAAATTGTTTTACTTCAGAGAGGCTTTATCCCAGAAACGCCTGCAGTGACACCCGTGCGTGTAACACATTTCTACAAGCACCTGAATGTTTAGGTAACATTTCAGTATGCATCCCTTATTCATCATCCCTTCCTTTGCAAGCAAGATATGTGACTTAGGGTCTACGGCACACTGGGAGGCTGCTGGCTTATACGTAAAATTAACCCGAATGCCGGTTTCATAGCAGCAGCGTGAAATTTGCTGATCGCCAACCTTGCACATCGAGACCCTCAGCGACTTTCCCACACCTACCAATACATTCAAGCGTTATAAAAGAAACAAAGCTAACAACGCATCTATTTATTTTCTCCTCCATTCTGAAGGGGGGGGGGGGGGGGGGGGAAATCCCTGAATTATCATTTGCCTTCAGTGAGCGCTTTAGAGGCGCCCTGCGGCGCCGTCAGTGACACAGGTACCTGAAACCATCAGCAGGAGAGGGGACACGTTTCCTTCTTCCATTTTAACAGGGGTCAGATCGGAGCCTTGCCACGCGGCGTTAGGGTGGAGCAGGCAGCACATTCAACAGTTACAGCATTAGGACCGTCTTAGGAAAAGAAGACCGAATGACTGTTACCTGCACATTTTACTCCCTGAGCAATGAGGCCCCACATAAAGTTGGCGCAGTATTCACACCAGTGCGGGCCCCTGAACGTGTGCACCTGGAAGACAGCAGCAGAAAGGAAAATTACAGCAAACGACCCAACTATTTCACAGGCATCAATATCAATGTGTCTAAACAAGGCAGAACTCCTCTTCTTCGAAGGCGCCACATGCAGTTGCTGGAAGCTTCCCTTTATCACCGCGGGAAAAGAAGAAAGAAACGTAAGAAAGATTTCACTGCCAAGACCCTCGCAGACCTATGGCAAACGGGAGCCCTCCATCCCAAGCCGTCCGGAGCAGCAGAACCAGGCCTGGGGGTCTGCTCCCAGAGCGTGCGGGGCAGAGGGGCGATGGCAGGCTGCAGCCCTCCTCCCGCCTCTCGGCGTCCCTCCGTCTGGGCAGGGTTTCAGCCACGAGGCAAGGCTTTTGCAGTGGCTGTGCAAGAGCTCACCTCTCAACTTCAAATGTCTTCTGCCTTGCCCTCCCCTCCGTAAGGTACTGTGGGAAATGCGTAGGGGGCTGCAAGATTTCGCCGCGGGCGGAGGGAGTCCTGCCAGGCAAAAATACCAGTGCTACACAGGAATACTACAAACGCACTTAGGTGCCTTCCAGTTTAGAGTAACTCTAAAAGGAAATTACTCTCTTCAGACTAATGCCACATATTGAAAATCCAAATTCATCTAGTAAATGGAAACAAGAATCCACTGAACCAGGAAAATAATTCAAAGCTAAGGAAGAAAAAAACCAATGCTGCTTTCAATCCCGGCTCACATGCTTGTTACAAATCCTGCAGCCACCATTTGCTGCTTCTGATTTTATTCTGATAAAGTTCCTGCTGTAGGAAACCACAGGATTCTTTGCAGAGAAAGTCATTACTTCCTTAGCCAGTGTAAAAGGCTTCGAGCCTCTACATAGAATAGACAGGCTGACAAAAAAAAAAAAATCAGTAACTGGTGATCATAAAGAAATGAAATTTGTAATGAAATGTAACAAAAGCGCTTTAGGCTTAAGTCGTTTGGTTGTCCAGAGAAGGAGTGGGTTGAAATGGGTGTGCCTGGCACCCACACAGGGCTCTGGTTATCAACAGCAAAACGCGAAGCCGCCTGATGGAGGTGGCGAGCGTCCCCTGTGCCGCTGACTGAACTAGCGGCTGGATGCTGGGTGACACTTACCTCGAACAAGTGACAACCCAGAGCAGCACCCAGCAATTCAGACCCTGTTTCAGTTTTGGCTACAGGAAGGTCTGCAGCCTCCTGGGCGCTTGCTGCCCCCGCAGCAGCGGTAAGGCAGATTGCTGCATTAGTCTGGAAACTTACCCTTGCATTCACCAAGTAACTCACATGCGCGCCCGTGCTAAGCTAGGCTTATAAAATTATGATAAAATCGCCTCTAGCCCTACGCGGCCGAGCATCTCTGGAGGAAGCGTCATGGTGCGAAGCGTCGTGTTCTCCCGGCGCCTCCCCCCAGCCACGCCAGGCGCCGTCCGCACCCGCTCCCACGCACCTTTTGAAGGTGCGATGTGCTCCACGAGCCCCCTTCTCCTTACAGCTCCAGCTGACTTCTACAAAGCAAATGATGACAAGACTGTCAGCAGCTGTAATCTCCATTTTCTTTTTTCCTCTCACCACAAAGAGATTTTTCACACCTTCTTCTCGGTTACCCACCTGCACTACCCACATCCTCTTGGCTTTCTTCCTCAGCCTTCTGTTTTTTTCCAGGTCTCTGGCAGACTTCCCTTCCCAGAATAAGCACATTCTAATATCCTCAAGCAGAACGCTGTGCTTTAATGCCTGCAGGACTAACAGAACTTTTTCAGGGGGAAAAAAAAAGCTTCCTTTCAGTCACCTTTTTTTTTTTTTTGTGTCAAAGGAACATTTCCCCCCAAACACTTATTTAATATATTTGTCAAAATTTCTGTTGAAGAAAACTGGGGAGGAGGGGGGGAAAGACAGTTCAAAAGTTTGAGCAAAAAATAATCTTTTTTCAGAATCCTTTTCAGTTTTGTAAGAGTTTTGGTTTTGTTTTTTTTTTTAGTATTTCTGATTGTAAAGGAGGGGTAATTTTGTCTTGTTCCTTGAAATGCTGACATTTTAACTTCTTTCTTTAGGCAGAACAAGAACAAATTCTGACACATTATATTTCTTGCTAAATAAAAAGAACAATACTATCCTGTGCTTCTCCACTTGCTGATTTCAATTAATCAAATTTCACTGAACGTGCCATTTGCTGAAGTGTTCCTAATGCCCTCCCCGGACTGTGGGGTCCTATCCCGGCCTCTCCAGAGACGTCGCCAGTGCTGATCCTCACCAAACCTCAGGTGCCCAATCGCTGACTGGCTGTAGTTTTAGCGGTGAACGTCTCTCCTTGGCATCTTGCTCCCTCCCCACCACGGTGTGCATGTTTCCACCTCCGCCTGACTCTCCCTAGGAACTCTTCTGCAGGGTCTATCACAACCCAAATCTGCCATTGCCACCGTTTGCCTCCCTTCATTTTTATTTTTATTATTATGAATTTTTGTTATGAGCTCAGTTTCTCTTACGTTTCTAATAACAATTACACACCTAGATAGAAAAAAATTGCCTTTCTACTACAGCCAGTTCCCCTGACATTATCCTGGCTCTCAGCTCACCCCTCAGAGAAGTTTACATGACTCATCAACTTAAAACCAACAAGGACAAAACAGACTTTCCTCTTTCCTACCAACACTGCATGTATCCATCACCCTTCACAAGATGAAGATTGATTTTGCCCTTCGGGATCATTGTCTCAGCGTCATTAGCACTGTTCTCTCGTCCCATACATCCAGGCTTCATCCAAATACTGAAATGCCTTTCCATATCATCAGTTAAGAAATTAACTTCTCCGTTAGAAGATTTATCCAGAGCCTGCTCAGCTTTACACTGCCCCGTCCAAATTACTCTTTCTTATCCATTATTCTGATTGCAAACTGAAAACAAATTAAAAGCTGAGGGTGGGTTTTGTTACGTTCCATAATGCTCTGCCTTGCTTCGTCCTTTATCTGACACGCAACAGGGAGGTTCTCTTGCAATATTAATTAGGAGGCCCAAAGGCCATCATGTCCCTCCGTCCCCGGCGCACACAACCCCACAGGATCAGCTCTGAAGCCTCTTTTGGGGTTTCTCAGCGGTGCTGTCCTTTCCCAGAGCTCAGTGGTGCCGGGGCGTTAATCTTCCCGCTGCCATGGAGCGGAACTGGATGTCTAACCCTGTGCTGGTCTGAATACACACCATCTCTGGAAATGAAATCAGACACAGTAAGTGATGCCAGAAAATAGCGAAAAATTGGTCTTCTGAGGTCCAACAGCCTCTAATCCTGTTTCATCCTGCAGAGCGGGACCTGGCAGCATGCTAAAAAGAAACACGTTTGCATCCCTTTGCCGGTTCAAGAGCCAGCACCTGCAAACAATACTGCATTTATTACATGACACTGTTTAATATAGCATTCTGATTTTTATATTTAATTCCCCATTCTAAAAATCTGCCAACTGACTTGCTTGTTTTCAAAACTAAAACATGCTTTCCAGAAAAATTTCTGAAAACACACCCAGCAGAATCCCAGAGATCCTGACTTAAATTACAAGGGGTTTCTTTCCCCTTATAAAAAGAGCATCTGCCATATGCAGATTTTACTGTCTTATAAAAAGTGAGAGAGCAGGATTGCCAACTGTGGCTTTATATCTCCCAACCCTTCCATTCTCACTCCCGCCCCAAAAATCTTTTTCTCTCTCTTTCCATAAGGCTTCAACTGTGAGTGATTTTTTTAAGAATGTGGAAAACGGGTGAGCGGGAGAGCAAGATAAACTGGTTTTAATCTTGATTTGTAAAATTCCAGGAGAAATACTCAATTTAAAAGAAAAATCTAGATAATTTTAAAGGAAAACACCTGCTTCAAAAGCTAGATAAAATCCTATTACCAAGCTGTCCTGCAAGTCTGAGGTAAGAGGAGAGCCTCATGTTGGGCTTACACCTAGGCATTTCTATTTTGAACTCTCCCACAACATCAGCAAGGTGTAATAAACATTTAACCACTGTGATCTTACATAGGAGGACAGTTCTTTGCTTAGGCTTGAAAGACATTTTCTTATACGTAGGGAAAAATAGCTTAACTCCTCTGATTAATAAGTGCTGTAGAATTTAATTTATTTTTCTTTTGCATTTAATTAAAATATTTCTTAGAAAAAAAGACAAAATTTGAGGAGAACCAATTAAAAAATGATCCGGTGGCTCTGACAACAGATTATATCACAAGCTCTGAACTCCTCAAGCAGATCTCCCACCGTTATTTCTCAGGATCTATAAAGGTCACTGTTGTAGTTAGTTACCCATGTATCTCGTAACTCCACTTATTTTTTACGCTTTTGGTTTTTACTAGGCAGTTGTTCAGCTAGCCTTGATTGCTATCTGAAAACCAAGAATGAGCCAGCAGATAATTAGTATTCATAACTGGGAGACTTACATTATATCACTTGTCAAGGCAGGGAGGAAGAGAATGAGGAAGTATCAGCAAAGTGCTGTGCAAACATGATGGGAAAGAACACGGTGGATCAGCAGAGCTTTAGCAAAGCCACCCCTGGGAAGAAAGCAAGGCTGGATCTGACAAACTATGGATATGCAAAATCAACACCAACCACAGAAAACCAAAGTTTTTGTGACAGTGTACAAAAAAGCCTTCCCTGTTGAGAGGCTGCTGCCATGGTCTCCCTGAACGCCCACTCCATCAGAACCCTTGCTCCGTACAGAGCAGCACGGCTTCTTCCATGGCCCTCCACACGGAACTGCTGGTGAGAGTAACAGGTTTAGGAAAATCCAAGCACTACCATCTGTGTTGGGATGAAATACATCAACTTGAAAAAGAATGGAAAAAAACCATTGCTGATCTACCCTCCCGGGCTACTGGAGTCCTACGCTCTGGGTAGAAGCCTTGTTTGTGCTTGGGGAGGAGATGAAGCCGACCAGGGACTGAATAAACGGCACACATCCAGCATTTGTACCGCGTGGTGCTCCAAAGGTACAGTTCTGCTGGCTACACTGTCTTTCAGACAAATTCCCAAGGATGACGGGATACTGCTGATGAAGGCTGTCAGCTCAGTGGTCCTAGCTGATCTGCAGTTCCATCAACTGCATTCTGCCTGTTGGAACTCTACCAAGCTTTTAACTGGACATGGGAGACATCGTAAGACTCAATTAAAATGATGAACTCAGCCTGTATTATTAACGTCTGTCTTCCCTGTCACAGCTGATTTTATCAGGCACTGAGCGTGCCCATGCTGGCACCCAACAGGCATGCCCTTTTCATCCATCCCTGGTCCAGGCAGAGATTGCCTGGGCGTGAAAGGTACAGAAGAGGTATCAGTGAGAAATCGACTCAGCTAACAGTTGGGGCAATGCTTCAATGTAGTCATCGCATATCTTACAATGATGAGATAGTGCCTCTAGAACAAGGGTCTCAAGCACTCCCAAGATTCCAGCACGTGATACTCCTCCCATGAGGCAAACGTTGCTGCTGCTGAGTAATGTGAGAAGCAAAAAGACTGCCACGACAACCCACACGGCAGAGCCGTATCTGCAAGGTAATCGCTTTCATGCAAAGATGTAACAGAAGTGACAGTAACGGAGACCCTTGGAAGATACCTTCTCCAAAACGAGAGCTGACTTTGCCTAGACCAGCTGGGGTGTTAATGTGGGGAGCTGGTCTAGGACCACCCCAACGACTCTGTCCACCCGCTCTCGAGAGGAGAGATGCTGGCTGAACGCTGCATGGTTCAGAGCGTGGAGTATAAATAGCATCGTTATCACCAGCGGGTACACTGGCACGAATGTTGAGCAGGCAAACCTTCCTCCAGGGCCTCACCCACGCGGAGCCAGAAGCGCTGTCATGTCTTGTTTACTCTCTGGCTTGTGCTGATCATGTCAGCGGAGATGGGAACAACTGGAAATGGCGGTTAGGTCGTGCTCTACGAGAGTCAAAGCGAAAAACTGGAGAGTAGCAGGTTGCTGGCTTTTTTTGCTTGAAAATGGTCACCTTTCTTTCAGGATGGAATACCAGATTTTCTTTCAATTGACATCTAGAAACTGGAACATTGTCCATTTTTCCAGGCCCAAGTTACTCAGTACCTGTGTCCATGCAAACAATTCTGAAACTAGAGGTGAAAACTAAATAAAATCCTTAGAATTCAAATTGTATATATATACATACTATATACACTATATGTAATGATGTAAATATAACGTACATAATGATATAAATAGACTATAAAACCCTAAGAGATTCCTAAAGAAACACTTTTGCAATGATGCTAAGGCTAATTTGGGGGAAAAGCTGTTGATGATGAGAGAGCATGACATGTGCTACGTGCTCCCAGTCCTCCCCAGCAGAGCATTTCTAAGCTTCACCACAGACACCAGCTGGTCTGTTCTTGGGGCTGTCCACATGGAAGACTTGCAGGATCCGTATCTGGGGACTAATAAAACTACTGGTGTGGTGGAAAGGAATTACAGCTTCAATAAATTAAGGATTTAGAAAAAAGGCGCTTTTTTTTTTTTTTTTTTTAAACCAAGGCAAAGCTTGAATTCAGGGACTAGCCCTAAGAAACCAGAAAGGGTTAAATAACATTGTGCTATTTGGAATCTGCTTTGGAAAAGCCCTGGCTTTTCCAAAAAAAGTAAACAAGTAAAAGTAACATTGAGTAAATACCTTAGGAGACTAAAATCCATCTGTGCCTAAAAGCTTTTCTAGCTTGAACTGTCTTATAATACACTATGAGTTTCATAAGCAACAACACAGAGCTGATGAGATCGTCTCAGAAATTTCGTGGAAGTTTTTCTCCAGTTTCGTTCTCCAGATATTTTCCCTGCCTTTGAAGATTTTTTTTCCCTCAAGTACTAGGAGTCTAAAAGAAACATCAAATTTCCTCAGGTTTTCTTATCCGTGAGAACACGCAGAGACTCTCCCTGGGGACTGTGCTAGAGGCACCCAGCTCTCTTTCTGAATATTCATTTGAGTGCAGCGACTCACTTAAAAATGTTTTGAAAATACGTTCAGTGCCAGGTCTGTACCTAATAAAAAAGCAGCATCCTCTTTTCAGCGGAGCTAGACCAATTTACCCCAAATCAGCATCTGCCCCAGTTTTCAAAAGATCAGAAATAGAAATGAGTTCATCTTAGAAGTGACAGAAAAATGGCTCTGCTTAATATAGTAAGAGTTTGTTAATAGTTTCTGGTCTTTTTGCAGCATTTCTTCTGTACTTTCCATCTCCCTGTTTCACAGTGTTTAGGCACGGCTTTGCTGAGCAGCTCTTGTCAGAATAGTAAGATTTGGCATGGAAGCGATTTGCTATGACTTTTTACACTAGCAAAGCACCTAGCACAGATGCAGTTACACCGATAAAATCTGGGCTAGGGCCAGGTTAGCTTATTTTTTTCAAAGAAGCCATACAAATTTCACCGGCAGAGTAACTCTTGTTAAAAGCAGCAGTCTCTCCATTAAAGTGATGCTTGAGTCTGTCTATACCGGCCAAGCCTTTCCAGTAGAGACTGGTCCTCACCCGAGCCTTCGCTTTTTGTGCACATTTAAGGCTATATTCTACCCCCGGTTATTTCTGGAAAAGCATGTTGCCTCTGCTCTGGAGGTCCCGTTTGCCCTTTCAAATGGGTCCCCTCAAAGAGAAAGCCAGGATGTTGCTTCAGTCGAGGAGGGAGATGAGGAATCTCAACAAACAAGACTCATCAGCATCTCTGCTGACTTGGCTTAAGCAACCGTGGAAAAACATCTCTCCCCTCTGTAAGAAGTGTTGGCTTGAAAGGGAATTGTGTTCTGAATGTTCACCGATTCACCAAGCAGCCTTGCAACTCTTATTTATTACAATTAATTGACTGTGCCGTCTCAGGCATTAGTAATACAGTGACTAAGAAACGGCATGACAGTACCAAATACTGCACAGAAAGATAGCGAAAAACAGTCTTCTGGAGACGTATCTATGTTGTGAAGAGCAAGAGAGAGAAACGAGACAATATCCTAGGGAAAATGATGCCTGGAAACACAGATTTCAATCCAGCTCTGACAGGCACAGACACCTTCTTGCTTCAGTGAAGCACCACAGCACTAATCCAGGCAGAAAAGTGGTTTTATGCCTTGGACTGTCGGCAGTTACGAAACACCTGCAGAGCGCTCTGCCCGCTCAAGTCATCAGGAGCCAGAGGCGTCTGAAGGAATACCCGTAACCAGCCAAGGGAGCTAAAAATTCCCCAGGGCCCATGAGTCACACAAGCTGGAGGGGAGTAAAGACCTTTAAGGTGTTTTGTCCAGGCTCATTTTAAATTTGCCAAGTGAAAGGGAGGTTACTGCACTGACTAATGAGTTTCACTACCCAGGAGATTTCTTGCTGTTAATCTCCAATTTTCCCTTTCCTCTTCCTTTTAAGCTATCATCCCATAACTCCCAGCTAACGCTCCTCTTCCATGACTGCCCTCCTTGCCATTAACACTCTACAAGCATAGTTTTGCTGCTTTCTCCAACCCCACACAAAGAGCAGGCAAAGGAGCGCGGTCAGTGCCCAAGTCCAAAGCACGGCACCACATGGGGAGGAGGTGCAGAAGATGTTTCATGTCAGGCAGGGATGGTCTCGGGGCGGAAGGTACCTCATTGGGCGTACCTTTTTTTTTTTAACAGCAAAAAGCTATGGGATGTCGGGGGGAGATGGAGATGCAAAGAGGGAAAGTCCGGAGGACTGAGCGAGGGGAATCCTGTGTGTTTAGTACCCTAACAAAAACTGCCTCACTGGAGAGAGAAGAGATGGGGTAACCTTAAACCCCACTCGGATTCCCCTGCTGGGTAAGTCCTTTGGCCCAAAGCCCACTTCACACACCCCAACCTAGAGCTCCCCCCGGTCCTCCTCTCGATAACCAACCCAGAATGTTTCATTCCCCGTGGCACCTTGCCACAGGCCACTTTTCCCCTCCAGTCTGAGGTTCCTGCTGTTGCCTGAAGCTCCTCCTTCACCGGCCTGCCCAGGAGGTGCCCAGCTGCTTCCTCCACTTAAAATTATTGAATGGATCAGTATCAGCCAGGTAAGAAATTGTACTTTAATTTACAAGCTATCATAGCTGCTACATTTTGGGGACAAGATAAGCAAATACAAGATTTATAAGGGACAGAACAAAGGACTCCTATTGGTAGAGTCCAGCTGTAGAATAAATTTATGGGAACGATTAGGTATAAATCTACTCTGTCCACTTCTATGAAATGTTACAGAACTTTCCCCTATGATACAGCTTCTTTTTGTAAGAAAATACACCACTGGCTTCAGCTATGCTCCTTGTCAGCACTTCAAAGAACACCCCACATATCTCTCGGGTTTCCAAATAGAAGATGCTACTGTTCATCTACATTGGGTGGAAGAACAAACTTGATATCCATCATACACACGCATGTCCATATAGATATGTATGTTCCAGACAGCGTAGGGAGATTTCTTCCCCATAATGGGTAAGAAACAGAGAGAGGAAAAGCCTTTCTGTGAAAGAAGATGGGGCTGAAATTTTGAGGATGGTGAAATGACTGTCCTGATTTGGTCTGATGATTCATTTTACAAGAGATCTCATTTGATGTGCTGGATTTCAGAAAAGCAGAGTATACGGAGAGAAAGCAGAAGAAATCAAATATGCAAACAGACTGACCCAATCAAGTCACACTCCCAGTCCTAGCTCACCTTCAAATCCCATTATTCAATTAGAGGTAAATAAAATGCTGTGTCAAACAATGTAATCTCTTTTAGCTGATATAGTTGAATTAATAGAAAATGAATCCTTTATATTAGATTTATAGAGGAGAACACACAAATATTAATTGAACACTTTTTATAAATCAGAAAAAGCCCAAATACGCTTAAAAAAATAAAAATATTTTTAATACCTAGCTCTCATCCTGAGGAATAGGCATTAAAAACTCAGTCAGATCTGACATTTATAAATCATCAATCCCTTTCTTTACTTATGGAGATGAATTTAAGAGAATTCAGCCACTCTGTATTTGCATTTGAGATGTGCTTGTGAGACACCAGACCTTCCCAGTCAGGAGAATATTATGGAGCTGGAGGAGATCATTACCGGCCAACTCTGCCTGCAGAGCTCCCCGTCACCCCGGCTAGCCAGCCTGCTCACTTCAGGCAGGAGACAACTCACATTCCAGCAGATTTAAATAAGATTAAAACCTTTCATAAACCCAGCCGTGTCAGCACTCCTAGCAGAACTGTCTTTACATTCTTCTTTCAAGCAACCCTCGGAGCAAAACATAGATTAATGGATTTATTCAGGAGACCTCTTGACAATTTAAGAGTTAAAAGCAGCTTTTATGTTCACCCCTTCCCTAGGCACCTGCACTCCTGTGAGGACCATCGCTACGCTGCTGCTCTGCCACTGTGTTCCTCTACCTGAGCTTTGCTGGAGGCAATAGAGTCTGAGGGTCCAAACTCCACCTGCGTCCCCACCTACCCACCCCACGGGGACAGGAGGTGCGGGGGCGAAGGCAGAATTGGGGTCTCCTAACCTGTGGCCAAGCCTCTCGGGCATTTGCTAACCCCAGCCCGCCTCCGGAATGGCTGCTGCTGCCTTCTTCCCTTCTCCAAGACAACAGCGCTTGTGCCGTTGTGCATTAACGATTCTCCACTTCTCCTCCCTCTGCTGGGATGTTACAGCATTTCCAGTACAAAAGGCTTTCTGAGACCCCTTCATTTCTGCGACCAGCGGTGTGACTGATCAAAGAAGCTGTTGGGAACGGGTCAGGGGTCCCTATCTGTTTTCTCGTGCCTGTATAACGAAGAGCAGGTTAGCCGCAGAAGTACAAAGCAGCGTGCGTCCTCCTTTTTGCTGGTGGAGCCTCTGGGGACAGCAGTCACCATTGGTTAACTGAACTATATAAATTTATTTCATTTCTGGGTTGTTCTTTCTTGTTTTGTTTCAAAAGTCCAGGTTCAAGACTCTGGGACTGACAGTTCCTTTCTTCCCACATGGGTGGCACATTTGCTGCTTGGCAGGCAACCTAGGAGACTTCTGCAGACATTTTAAATGATGACGTCTATACATGTGAGAAGAAAAATTTGACAAGACGCAAGGAATGATAAAAGAGAGGAGCGCACGAGCTAACGATGGCCATTCATTTCAGATCTGTAACGCATATAATTATGAAGACCTTATGGTTATTTTTTTAAAAATGGGACAGTGGCCACGTTCAGAGCTCGTGAACGCCAGCAGCATTCCTTCAGCGGGTAGGTTGGTTGCTGCACACCCTTTAAGGGGTAAGGGGTTTGTCCCCTTCTACTTTTGTATAGCAAAAATTATCTGTGTAAGGTGACTCCATTTCACTGACTTGACAAAAGAGTTACTTCTCAAGGTATATTTTTCGGGCAGCTGTATGTATAAAGGAACTACAGTACAACTATTATAAAGAAAACAATCTGTGTGGAAAGTTTGTGCTGTAGCTATGACCTTGGATCAGACATACAGTTTGTTTTTGAAAAAAGACTGGAAAACTCACAGCTTCCAAACTTTCCAGAAAGAGTTTCTGGAAGAAAAACAAATAAACAAACCCAAAGAATGAATATCAGGTTATATGTTTTCAAAACAGATGTGTTTCAGGCTGTTAAAGGAAAGCAACTAAGGAATACAGATGTGCGCAAAATTAAATACATATTATCCTACATACACTGTAGTACATGGAAAATTACCATCTGCTGGCATCTGCAAGAATTATCTTCAAACTCTAAGGAACAAATATAAGTTGCAAGACATTTCAGATCTCTAGGACACCTCAGGAGCCTGTGAAGAAGTGCTCTGCATTTAACTGACAGCCAGTAGGATTATTTTACACGAAGCGTTCATATTAAACACTTTTTTATATAACATTTTGTACGTGGTTTTCAAATTTGTGCTTTATGGAAGACCTCAAGTCAAACAAAATATCCTGATCATATAAAGTTTCCAATTTTAGCGATTATCTGAACTCAAAAGCCAGAAGGTGGTTTAAATAAAATCAGATGGTCTATAGGTAAATGTACATATGTGCACGCACGTGTACATTCACACATGCACATGTGTGTGATGGAAATCAAAACTGAAAAATAAGAGACAATTAACAGATGCTTGTATCATCAGATGCCTGTATTACATTAATGATTTCCCCTTCTCCTAAAATAAGTAAAAGCAAAAGCTACACGGGGGAAAAAACCCACACATTAAAGATAAAACCTGGGCTTCAGGTACTACATATGAAGTTTGTACCGTCATCTACAGGAATTCAGTATAACATCAATTTGCTTAGTCTTAAAAATAAAGACTGCTTGTTATGCAATGCATTTGACCGCCAAAAGGTTAAATTACTAAATCCTTACTGGACACTTATTACAGATACAGACTCAAAACACGCATATGTTGTATTGACATGTGGGTCTCTTACCAAAGAGCACTGTTTATTTAAAATAATTAAAACAATAATGAGAAGCGACATAGAAGACCAAGTAAATTTTATTAAAACACAAGGCAGTTACTAATGCCAGCAGCTCCAATAGCCCCATGGTATAAGCCATGCTGCTTTCAACACACTCAATTCATTAACACAGGAGAAAAGCCAGAAACCAAGGGAAATGCAGACCATCTGCTCCATCCAGATGCAGTAGAACATGCTTCTTACCTCCAAAGCTATTTACCAGCGACAAACTGAGATAAGATCAGTTTAATCCTCTGACCACAGATCTAAAAGATTTTTCGGCATCACATCATCGTGAGTAAAACTGAACTACGTTCATCTGAACTGAAAGGAAACTTTGCCAGTTTTTCTCACCTTTAGCATCTCTCTCGGTATAAAACAGTTCTAAATACAAGAGAGAATCTAGAAACAGCACATATTATTGAAACAAATACATGCACACAAGCAGTCAATGACAAAATCCTCGTCCTTCTGCCGATACGTTCTACAGATGTCGAATTGATTTAACCGGCAATGAGATTTAATTGAAGCATTTAAGTTCCCAGAAAGTCACAGTCTGCATATGTATTATTTCCTTGCAATTCTGGACCCGTTTTAAAATAAAAACGATAGCCCCCGTGCCTTCAAAACAAGTAAGTGGCGTGATTTCTTACCTTGAAGTTATGAATCTTCTCGTATTTTGGAATATGTTCATTTTCTTTCAGAGTTGCTCTTCTGACGAGCGATGTCAACTGTGAATAAGCAAAGAGTTTAAGAGGTTGCCAGATCGTCACAGATGCCTTCTGAGTACCCAGTTTCATCCCCAAGGCTGCTATCAGTAAATCTTGTTGCCGGCCCTCCTGCTTGGAGTTGCGCAGGGCGGACCTGTTCGCCCTGTGCCCGGGCCAGGACTCTCTGGACGGCATCTTGGAGAGGCGGGAAGGAGGCGCAGCCCCCGGACCGACCCGCGCCCTGCGCCTATCAGGCTCGATCCGAACAGCCGAGAAGCACCATCCCGGCAGCCTAAGCTGCTCGGAAGGCCATGGCGGGGCACTCGCTCACGGCGCGGCTAACTCAGCGGGGCGGGCTGCCCGTCGAGGCGGGCTCGGGGGCTCAGGCCTGCCGGTGGGCGGCCGGCGGGCCGGGCATGGGCGGCAGCGGCAGCCAGCGGCGGGGGGGCGCAGCCCGCAGCCTCTCCCTCCATCAGCGGCCGGCGGCGGGGACGCACGCCTCGGCGCTCGGCGCCCTCCTCCTCCTCCTCCTCCTCCCTCCCTCCCCGGCGCCCCGCTGCCCGTTTCGGGGGGCGACGCGGCGGCGCGGCACGGAGCGGCACCGCCCCCGGGGCGGGGGTGGGCGGGGGCGGCCCCGCGGCCCCCGGCGGCCGCAGCCAATGGAGCCCCGGCGAGCGGGGCCCCGCCGCCGCGGGAGGGGGTCCCGGCGGGAGGGGGTCCCGGCGGGAGGGGGTCCCGGCGGGAGGGGGTCCCGGCGGGAGGGGGTGGCAGCCAGGGGCGAGGCGCGCAGCGCTGCCAAATGGCACCTCTGCGCCCTTTGGGGGCGCGGGGGGTGCCAGGGCACCCTCGGGCGCGCAGCGTGGACAGCGGCCCCAGGGGACGCGACAGCCAGCGGCTCCCCCCGACCCCCCCCCGGCGTGGGCTGGGCACCGGGAGGCGAGGCTGGGAGCGCTCAATGCAAGCGTTGGTGCTCATCACTCTCCCTTTAAAATTACATTTTTCAATGCCTTTCCTATAAAAAGAGGCTCGTCAAACTCGCATCACTTATCAGCCTCTTCTAGTAGCGATGCGAACACAAATGCCACCAACAGTTCACCACGCCACCCCTTCCACCAAAGACCTAAACCCTGAATTGCTGTGGTGCCTCTCATTAGCGATTTATGAACATTAACAGGTCGACGACACGTAGTTTTAAACCAGCCTGAAACCTGCTGCTTGGACTGATGCGACTGATGATGAAACGTGCACAGGGCAATCTGGTCCTCGCTACCCCTCACACAAGCCAAAAGAAGCAGCATTTTACAGCAGCATCGCTGAAGCGTTGCCACGGGATGCAGCAGAGGCAAAGTGTACCGGGCTCACAAAGGGCTAGGGCAGGCCATGCCGTATCCACCCGGAGCTGCTCACCAGGGCGGCCCAGCTCGGGGAGGCTGTCCTCAGCAGCACGCTGACAGTCGGGAGCGGACGCCACGACAGCCGCTCGACTTCTGCCCTTTTTCCTCTAGCGCTCTTCCAAGCATTTGTGAAGTGTTTGTCAGAGACTGCAAAACGGGAGCTTCGGCCTGACTACGGCAGTGATTTACGCCGCGGTGCTGACCACCATCCCGACGTTTAGGGCGCAAGAGGACCTCTCCCTGTGCGCAGCCTGCCTGCGCAGCTAGCCAGAGCGCAGCCCTCCCTTCCCTTGCCACAGGCTGCAGCACCACAACCGCTCGCCCTTCTGCAGCAAAGGTATTTTTATCTCTCATGACTCAGTACCAACCAAAGACAGGCACAGCTTGTTGCAGTCTTCTGGGTGGAATCGGTGCGTGTTTTGCAGCTGGATCACACTGTTACCATTTAGCTCAATCCTGCCAATACAGCTGACAGTAACGCTCACCGTGAGCCCCTCCTCCGTCCCCTTGCACAGCCACCAGTACCTTCTCTACAGGTTTTAAAAATCCGCTGGGTTTCAGCATAGGGTCAGGTTGCAGAGATTAAGGATCAACATACGTGCTTCACCAACCCCTAATCTGCAATGCAAGTTAATAGCTAATGATCGAAACGCTGGCTGTAGATTATACAGGATGAAGCTGTCGGGCATTAGTGGCTCATACAGGGGCTTTAGGAGTATCTGGCTCAGTTCCCAGCTTCAATACAAACAGGAGGCCGGCTGATCCATCCTATTGAGAAATACTTTTCCAACGGCTACCTCAATCAATCTACCTGTCTTGCTTTTAACCACTCATTTCTGCTGCAGATGAATAAATGCCCCTCTCGCATTTTTCTGCACATCCTCCTAAGTGTAGCACTCCACGGCAATAGGAGATCAAGAAAAATGAGGTGGGGAGTGAGATGGCAACAACTGACCACCTCATTGATGTGAAGTCTGAGAATAGCAGGGACCCAGGGGAGGAGGAAGCAGACAGGCTTTCGAGCTTGTACTCTTTTTCCAGCTAAAGCCACTTCACGGTTTCATTCCCAAGGACTACATCAGGTAAAAGTCCTCATGGAACAAGGTGGACCTAGACCTGCCCCAGAAGAGTCCTCCTCTCCAAACAGCTTTGAGTGACAACAGGCTCAGGAAGCAAATTGTGGAGTTCTGGAAACGTCATTACGTTACACGCTTCCTCGGAAACCAAAATTCCTCTTTTTTTAAAAGGGAAAAAATAAATCACTAAAACATCTTATTAGGAAATAAACTCTTTGAAAATTGAGTTTGTTGTAAATAAATAACCCAGCGATTTTCAAGAGGACATTTCCTATCAGAATCAACCCTTATTAGTTTTTGTATAATTCCACTTAAGAAGCAAGATAAAGCATTCTGAATTTTCCTTTCAGTTGTTGGTAGAGTGCATATTTGTTTCCTGACATACTTATTCCTTAATTGTCAGCTTCCTTTTTTCCTAATTCTGAAGAACTGATTTATTTTCAAGTTGCACTTTAGAGGCACGTTAGTAGAAACCAATCTCTGGATCCTGGAAAATTAAATCTTAAGAATACCAATAAAAAGGTAAGCAAAACTACCCAACACGGAAAGGTCCTATTTCATGGCTGTAATTACAAAAATGCATTATAATCTAGAAAGTAGTCATAAGATTATGCATTTTAATTATAACCTTACTCTGTGTTACAGTAATCTAACTCAGAGCGCTTATTGGTTTTACATAAATCAGCTTCCCATTGTTCAGTGCAAAGCATTTTCTGCTGTTTACAGATATAGGAATATTGGGCTCGCCTACACTTACAGCCCTTCACATGTGCTATATGCACTGTAGTTGTGCGCATCAGAAACCTAGACTGAAAGAAAGTTAAAGCCATAAAGCTAGCAACTGAAAAATTATCAAAAATATGTATTTGTTATCTATTTCTTACATATATTGCCCCAACATAAAGTTGTGTTGTAATTAAAATTTCCTCAACTGCTTTCAGATTACATAATCCTGTAATGCATACGCTCATTCTTCTGCCATTGCCTAACTGTGGAAGCTTGGCATTGCAAGCTAGTGGTGCTCTTAACACTGCCCTCTTCCTTTCTTTTGAAAACCAAAAAGAAGAATGAAACTTGTGTTGTACACACCTTCCTGGCCACAGTTTGGTAGATTCAGATCTTTAGCTTACCAGTACGTGAGATAATAAAGTAAGAAAGAGCAAGCCACTGTCCTCAGGTAGCCCTTGTCATTGCAGAGATGAGTCACCATCCCTGAGAGCAAACAAATGAAATCACGGACCTGGGGGCTCAACTCAAATCCTGCAGGAAGCTCTTCTCTCCTGATGTGCTCTCCTGCTCCAGGCACTCTATGCTGTCCCTGTTCCCAAGCCTGCAGGTCCTGCTCTTCTTACACCCTTGGCTGGCTCTTGATTCAATGCCTGCTCCCCACCAGTGGCTCCTGCACTCCCACCCGCCAGCAAAGTCTCCTCTCCACAGCCCTTTCATTTTCCAACAGTTACCTTTGTAACTTGCTCTCTCTGAAGTCTACCTTAATGGGGACAATTATTAGCTACTGTCTGCTGCATACTGGATGAAGAAGAGGTAGAAATCTGAGGAGGAAAGTCTTCTCCCTTACACTTTTCTAAGTAAAGTCTTGATTTTATTTTTTTATTAATTGTTTGCGACAGACATTTGCAATCACTGCATGCGCAGGGAGCAGTATGTCGTGCAGACTCCAGGAGGAAGGAAACTGTAGGGCTGTCTTTTTTAAATTTAATTTAAGGATGTGATTTCACAAGATTGAGGTGAACTGAAAATGGAACGACTGGAAGTAACAGACAAGCAGCCTCTCAGTCCTGTACATTTTAGTGACTTAAACAAGCACTAAAAAACCCAAACCCAGCAACACAACAACCTTTAAAACAAGACATGTGTTTAGAGGTTCTATATTGTACATATGGACAAAAGGAGAAAAAGAAAAAAAAGACTGTAACCTGCTATTTCAAATGTTTTCATTTATTCTAAAACCTCAACCATGAGAGTGGTTCAGCCTAGGTCCTACCAGGATTCTGCTTTCCTTACTTCCCCCTGGAGCAGTCCTTCAGGGTGCGGGAAGAACAGCTGTTTTCTTGAGCACTACTTGCTCTCGGTGTTAGCGGGATAATGTATGCGTGTTTTCTGGTACTAATCTCACAATCAGTAAGTCTTATTATGAAGACTCCACAGAATTGATTTTAAAGTCATCCATGGCTTGCAGTAAATTCCAATTAGTCACTCTCTGAAAGACACATTATGTAAGTTTAATCCAGTCACACAATTCAGTCAACATCGAACAAATTATCTTTCTAAAAAGGCAAATCGATGCATTTCCTATTCCTGAGTAATAAACCAAAATCACTTCACAAAAAACCCCAAACAAAACAGAAAATTCAAGAGTCAGGTTAAGCTCAACAAGTCCTAAAACGCCCAGATTAGACTTGATTAGACCTCCTGAAGCCCACATGCATTTCCAATGCAATGTAGTGTTTAGTTTCACGACCACCTGGCTCCTCTCTCAAACACAGTATCGTGTTTTCTTAAGTCTCGGGATTGCACTACAGGCTTTTCATTCTCATATGGTATTTTCATGTTGTTATGACTAAATATGCCTTTATTGTTTCAGACTTCATATATAATATGATCCCTTCCCTCTAAGGAATGTATTCTAATAATAATAATAACCAGCAGTTATATTGCATGCATTTTTTTAAAAATCAAAGATGATGCCCTGTTGTACATACCTCAAGAAACAAGGTATTTGGGTTGCTATGCGGTATATTTTCTCGTGTTCTGTTTCACTGTATAGTTAAACTTAGCCAAATGTATAGGCTCAGAAAATCCTTCCTTGCCTGAATACTTTATGAGTGTATTTTATGGGCTCAGTACACGATTTTCAAAAGCTAATCAGTCAGATTGTGAAACTGAGCCCAATTTCCTCAACGCAGTTCTCGGTGGAGGCTTGTTCCATGCTAAATATAATTTTCCCAGTCATATCTTTCACAGAATTGCTCCAAGGGGGGAAGGGGAGCCCAAAATTTTACTTTTTATTTAAAATTGGTGATAAGCTGTTTTAATTTCATTTTTTTCACTTGTAGACATGCTGATGCCAGGCATAGCCTCTGCCCACAGATCGACAGTGTGAGCAGAGGGTAGGAATGCTATTCAAAGAAAAGTTGAACCTGAAAGTTGACATCTCAGGAGCTGGATGGCAAGGACCATCACATGGTCTCAGCCACCAGGGTAAGACTTCTCTTGCTGCCATTCCAACACGGCCACATTTACCTGGCACGTGGACAGCATCAGGCTCACACAATGCTCAAAGTATACTGGGATCCTCAGGCAACACACAACCCCGCTTTGAGTCCGCAGTTACCCACAGGGGAGCTGCGGTTTAAGACATGGTTGAATGATGAATTACTGCTGAGAAAAGTTGTATGTTTTATAACAAAATCTTCCAAAGGGACTGGCTTCTAATTAAATCAGACCTCCCCCCCCCCCCCCCCCCCCGTGAAATACTTACATCAAAATTTAAAGAAATGGCTGTTTTGTATTTTTGAATTTTGATTTCTGATAAAAGCGTATGCGATTTCCACAGCAGGTAATGAACACTAGCATTTAAAAAGAAGTTTTTAAAAAATGTTTTAATTAAAACCTTAAACAAACAAATTCAGCCGAAGTGTTGTCTTGGTTTAAAAGTATCATTGTTAAATTAAAAGAAATAAATACTCTAAACCAAAGTTTAAATTACGGAAAAAATGTTGCCCAAAATTGCTCCTAGAAAATACTGCATAAAAAGTGAGTTCATTTGGTACCATATTGTGCCATACAATCAGAGTGTATTAGCATTATTTGGGAAGATTTTATGTTTGCACTGATGTGCTTCCCACAAATACCCTGAAGTACCCTTGTTTTCATAACAAGGGAGCATACACATAAAAAAGCAGAGAGACCTTAGGGGAAGCCAACAGAAAAGGTGTTTTTCTGTAGCTTTAGTCCTATAACCTACCAGTCACTGCATCTGATTCGGATCTAGGTCAGCCGGCTTATTTTGTTCCTAGCGGCATGACAGGTTGTAGATTTGCTCACAGCAGTTACCGATATGGGCCTTTGGAAATGGCAAGTCAAAACTGCGCACTGGCAAAAAGCATCCACTGTGACTATTCCTCTCTTTCAATAACTGACAAGACAAAAACAATTAACATCTGCTGTTCTGGATAGTGGCACAAAAGCAAGGCACTTTTCAGCGGCAAATAATGCATTTCTTTTTTGAAGGAGAGGGCTATTTTGGTATATAACCACGGACCTAGCCATGGCAAAATAAAATAAAAATCTCACAGTACTTGCAGTAAGAAGCTCTGGTTTTGTTCTGGTTCTGGAGGACTTTGCTAACATCAAGCAACTTAGCTGTTAGCAAGGTCAGCAACTGGCCTGCTGTGTCCACTGAAGGAGGGGAGGTAATTCTGGGGATTTCCTTCGCACTCCGTAAGTACAAATACCACTACAGGGGCGTATGTCAGCATGTGAGAAGGTGCACAGGCAGGGACGTGGATGTTGCAGTCAATAACGGTGCTAAGCTGGCTTTTACAAGCAATAGCTACAACTTCATTTATGCTGTATAAATAGCAATACGCTTCCTCACAGGGTCATGAGTTCTGGGCAAGACGGCGCAGTCCTGCCCCTCTCCCGGGGCTCCTGCCTTGTCCTGGTTTGGTTCTCAGCTGGCCGAAGCCACAGGGCTCTTCCCTACAGACACCGACGCGAGACATCCCCACGGCCCCAGCTGCCTCTGTTAAAATACCCAACTGCTCCAGCCCTTCTCGTAAAGGCAGAGCCTACCAGCCTGCTCGCAAGGGGCAAGATACAACTGCTCGCCAAAAGCCGAGCTGCTACCAAGTTGTGTGACACTGAGGCAGGATATGCCAATCAAACACCATGATAAAAGCTACCCAGAAAGCTAAGAAACGAGCTTTTTTTCACTCCTAAATCTGACTGTGGTGAGGAAAGCAGTTCCCCATGACCATGACTTCAAGCTGAGATACCAGCCTCAGCAACCGTCTCCTTGCTTTGCAGCAGCTCGTTACCACAACCCCATTCTTTCCTTGGGAAAATAAGCTGCATTAAAAGGGGGCCAACCCCAGCCAAACGTGATAAGTACAGAAGGGGACCAAGAGCTGGTAGAGCACAGAAGCTCACCCCCTCCCTGCCTCAGGGGGCTGGCAGCGCCACTTCCCCAGGCAAAGCATGCAAGACAGTTCATGTGCAAGGAGAGAAGCATCACGGAACACCAGAATTTGTCTCCAGTAAATCCTTCAGACGAAGTCCGTCCTTTACAGCTTTGCTTTCAGTCCTTTCCATCCACCCTTCCATCCTTCATAGCTTTGGTTTTTTTCCATCCTGTCTTCCTCTTCTCCTGCCAGGAGCCTGGGCCATGCAGGTAGTAAGCTAAACAGTGAGTTAAAGCAGCCGTCTGTGCCAGGTACTCCTCTCCCTGGGAAAGGCAGAAGCAGAGAGACTGGGAGGACTACTCACATAGTTTAAGTATTACACCGTTACGTATTGCTAAATCAGGGCTAGAGGAGTCTGTCTTGCAGCTACGAGACCTGCAGGATGAGGAGTTGATGGACCAAGGAGCTCTGCCTAAGGGAGCAACCCTCACACGGGCCAGCAACACACCGAGGCTGCTCCTCAGCAGCTTCTCCATCTCGCTCCCATTTAATTGGCATTTTCTCTTTCAGCTAGCAGCATCGTGTGTTCTTCCCTTCCCTGGTCTGTGGCACGCCTCCTTGCTGGCCTGTGGGGAGTTGTGCTGTTGCGACCGAGGCGCGGCTGACGTTCATTGCAGCGAGGGGTCACTCCAGCAAAAGCCTCTTGACTTGTGACATGTCAAGGCAGACTGTATTCCAAGAAGACCTTAGAAGTCATTTATAAATGCCATGAGACAACGAGCTCTATAGAAGTGGTAACAGTCAAAATGTAATGCAAATTGGCAGCTGCATGAATGCTACTCTTTTGGCAAATGCTCTTTGTTCCTAATATACCACATTTAAGTATCATAAGAGAAGATGGGCTGTTAGACTAATCTTCTGAAACCACAAGGGACTGGCGATAGTTTATTTCTTATCTGACCCATACTGTTATAAGTATTTCCTCAAATAAAAGGAAAAAATAAAAACTAAAAAAAAAGGGAGTGCACATCAAAAAGCTTAACCATACCCTTTGATGAGGAACCTTACCTGGCTCCTAGCAAGGAAATGTTGACGGTGGCCAAACTTTATGAAATAAATAATTTACAACACTTCCTTTATGAGATCCATTTAAGAATGATATTGATAAAAGCAGTTTTTACAATAAACCTCTACATCTTTTTGTAACTGAAAATTTATACACTTATGGATAATGACAATCATGCAATCCACAAGGTCTTTCTATTATTATATTTATTAGTTTTTTTTTCGTTTATTCCTCAAGGAATAGGAGCTTTGGCTACCAGTATAACATGGGCAAGTGGTATGGAAATTTCTTTTTATGTCTCATTAATATTTTCTTACCTGATATATAATGTTCATTTCACATTAGTCTTGGCTGGCAGTCTAATGCGTCTAATATTAGCCTTTTTTGTTCTACACAGTAATTCAATTTAGCGTAATTCAATGTATGTTATAATTGAAAACTGCAGCTCATTAATTTCTAAACACTTTTTGTATTTCGGACTACACCTGCTCCTTTGGCACATCCTCTATTTTGAATCCATCCACTTCTTCCTGAATAAGCTATGTTGCTATGATACATGGGCTGTCACAGTTTCTTTCTTCCAACATACTTTCAGTCCATACTGATTTAGCATAAATAAGACTAAGAGTGCAAAGTCTCCTAATCCTTCCTTAATTATCACTTGATTCAACCCCATGAATCAAGGTGAAAACAAGTTTGAACCTGAAGGAACACTAGAGTTGTGACATGGACATGCAACATTCTAGCAAAATTTATAATGGTGAAAACCTGCTTATGGACCACCTCACTGCAGAAAAATTACAACACGGAGTAACCCCCAGTGTCCATCAGCACTCCTTGCAGACCCTGATTACCAGTTTTCTAGGTGCACGTGTGTCCATGAGCATAGCTGCACCAGCACTGTGGGTCAAGGTCTACATTAGTTTTATACAATGCAATTAGGCAGACTCAGAAAATGAGGTAGGCTGATAATCCTTCAAATGAGTCTGTCATGTAGGCTGCCGCTATCCTTGCATAAATCTCTATTCAAATATCAGGACTGATTTGAAACCTGCAATGAATGAAACCAGAGTGGAATTGGCAGTGGAATTATACTCTGCTCCCAAAGTCGAATTACCAGTTATTATCAAATTATCAGTTTATTGCCACCCATAAAACCTCCTAATCCCCGATCACATTCTCAGAAAAGGCTTGTTTTACATTCTGTTGACCAGTGTTCCAATTTTCTCATTTCTCCTTTTCCACATATGGTTAATCTTTCCTATTTATTCCCTCTTAGTTTCCTAATTAACATTTAAAAATGCCTCTGTCATGAAAATTTTCATATAAGGGCAGGAAGCATCCCATTTCCCTAGAGGAAGCTATAACTGCTAAAATTCTTACTTGAGACAGGCACTCAAGAAACCATCATCTCAAATGGTCAAACCCAGCATCTTTGAAACAAATTTAAATGATGTCTTGATTTGAAAACTGAATAATTTTGAATGAGTCAAAATGGGGCTGGCAATGCAACTCCCCATCACAAATTTAGGGTATGCAGATTATTTACCTTTTGGGGGAGAAGCAGGCATTCGCATGTGGACAGGTTATACAGCTTTTCTTATACAGGAGAGACTTGGGGTTTGTTGGGTTTGGTTTTTTTTGGTTTTTTTTTTTCCCCCGCAGAAAGTCTATGATTTCTTGCAACATAATGTTTAATTGATGTCTATTTTCAGTTGAAATACACTAATCCTAGGTCCCAATCAGTAACCCAAAGATCTGACATTTGGGATTTCAGAGGCATATGATCTTTGGACAGCAGCTGTTATTTTGAGTATAGGGCACATCGAAGCTAAAAGACTACGTTTGGGGTATAGTTCTATTTCTTAAATTCATTGGCAATGAACAAAAAGTTTATCCAACACAACTTAGTCACATCTTTCATCTCGTCTTACAGGGCATTTTTTTATTTGTACTGCCACCATCAGCTAGCACTTTAAGTGACACTGCTTGTAAGATTTCTAACACTGAGGTGGTTTGAATTTTCAACAGCAAAAATAGCCCAAGAGAAATAACCCATCAGGCTCATAAAAAAAATTATCCAGTAAGCTCTCAGCATTTTTGACTTGCTGAGCAGTGAGTCTGCCTTGTGAACTCCAGTGTGTGACAAAGGTGATTGGCAGCTTCCAGGCACCAGGCTGCAGCGCTGCGACAAATGCTAGGAAGGATTTGGAGGCTGGAGTGAATGAGAAGCTGTCACTTAAGAGACTGAGCACTTCAAATTCTGTGAAAGATAACAACACACGATACTTTTTGCAATTTTTGTACATTTGTACTAAACGCATCGTTACTCTAATTATCAGCCAATTCACAGAAATGCCTGAATACAAATGTAATTTGCTATCATGCAAAATGGAAATTGGGAATACAGCCTTTTGTATTTTCATAGTATTCCTCCACTCTTCTCTCAGGAAGGGGAAAAGCTGCTTGCCTCTAAGTGCTTCTAATCTAATTCACAAATTGGAAATCATAAAAAAATTTACTAAATCACATACACATATGACTAAGGTTTAACAGAGGACATTATACTTTGTGATACTAGTGCTAATGTTCCTTAGGCGAACTATTTCAAACTGCTTTAGCTCTAACCAAATGCAATAATAATCCCCACTAAAAAGCAATATAGTCTAAGTGCATTATAATATGAACTTCACTATTAGAAACACATAATCCTGTAGTTATCTTGGAAGTCATATGGATGGGAGGAATATCGATACTAAGATGACGAGGATTAGAGCAACAACTGTTCATCAACTGAGAATCAGATTTTTCAGGGTGATGATTCTTACCTTGCTTTAACATTAGGACTGAAGGAACAGTGAATGCCAGAAGCAACACTGTTTCTAACTGCTGATGCCATGCAGAAAAAAGGTTAAATATGGAAAAGTTTAATGTTCTAAAAGTTAATGATCAAAGGAAGACTTTGCAAAACTGTCAAGAATTGCTGTCTTTGCTGATGACGAGTGTGACAGGTTTGAAGTAATAAGAGCAAGCAGTTTATTGAGCTTAGTAACAAAACTGCTCTCCTTACTTTGTTCAAATTCAGAAAAGAAAAGCATTCAGCTAGAGACTAAAACTGAGCATGAAAAGTTTTATCTGAAAATATCTTTTTTCTTGTGAAAGATTAAAAGGAAAGAAACAAGGGCTAGAACAGATCAGCTTCTGCGGCATTAACCACAGGATAAATGGTTGTTCTTTTTTCTTTCACAGTCTAATACTTCATTAGGCACCTCTAACTACTTCTCTTTCTGCTACCACTTCAAAAACAAGTATTTCACTCTTCATGGGTCTTAAGGGTTTGGTAACCACTTATGAATGGGCAATTATTAGTGGAGCAGATGTGCCTGCCTATCAGGGGATTCTCGAACTGAACGGAGGGCAACACACCAGACCGCCACAGCTTCACGTCCTTTCCATCTTTGTACAGAAGCCAAAATGACATGTATTTGCACTTGTGAGCATGTAAACAGTGACCAATGTGAAATGCTTTCCCCCCTCACATCTAAATACACCCCCGTCCCCGCAAACAGTAAGGAGAAAAAGGAGCTTATCTGAATAATGATAGTGGAGAAAATCCCTGGTAGTCAGACTCTTAGCACAGATTTACGCAGGCTACACAGAGCTGCAGTGGGTATAAAACACAAGACATGTTGGGTATTAGTTCACAGCCAAAGGTACTACCAACCCCACTTCCCACAGCCCCGGTTTTTCCCTGTGCCTCTCGTGTTCAACTAGTGACCAGACCTGACCCTGCCTAATTTATGAGATTAGACACAACTGTAGCCCAAGGTGATTATCACCAGCTATACAGTGTCACGTTATAAAGTCTAAGTGATGTAAGAAACTTGTAAATAACAAAATTATCCTTTTATAGGGCTCTTAATTCAACAGTCCAGTCTGTTTCCTGTAGAAGTGATTAGTAATAGAAAATAATTAGGAGATGCCAGATGGGAGGAGGAGTTAAAAAAAAAAGACCCAAAACTCACACAGCTAAGGAAAGAGAACAACAAATGAGGGAGCTGCCAGCTAGCAACCCACCGCAGTCCCTCACCGTCCGGGAAGCTCTTTGCATAAGCAACACATGACAACCACATGCCTGCTTTAGACACTGCTCTTTCAGAGACCCACCTTCTCCTCTCTGTGGCCGCTGCATGGATTATTCAATTGTGAGAAGGCATAAAAAAATCAAGGGAAACCACAGTGTGTGTTGCTTTTTTTTTTTTAAAAAAAAGAAAAGAATGTAATTTCCTTATATATGGCTATGAGGCTTCCCTACTATACATCTAGGCAACCTTTTTGGAAGCTTCAAGTATAAGGCCCATAGGGAAGGTAAGCAGCAGACTCCTACAGCGTATTAGGACTGAAGCCATGACAGCTCTCCATTGCTCAATCAGGAGTTGAGCTGGACCTCCATATTTCTGCATCCCATCTACTAAGGTCCACCAGGATGGGAAAAATCTCTCTCCCCTTGAAGAGTACCCAAAGAAAGCTATCCTCCTTTGGCTCTTCAAGAGCTAAGGGAGATTCCTTCCTTCCTCCCTCCCTCCCTGCGATCCTTCTTGCGCTAGCCTATCCCAGTTAAAAAGGAAGGACATTTCTGCCAGTACACATAAGAGAAGCAAAGGCTATACGGTATTGTTTGAAGGGCATTAAAAATGTAACCAGATCTGAAACACCAAGCATTAGAAACCCTGGAAGGAACTGCTGGTGAGGGCTTCATGCTGAGTTACCTCACAACACTGAGAAACACAGGAAAAGAATAAGAGCTTATTCGTTGCTAATGGTTTCATTTTATCAGTAACAACACAACCAGTATTCTTCAGATTTAATTGCACAGCAACTGTACTGCTTAACAGCCTTTTTAACAGTTACGTACACTATTCGTTTTACAAAGGCTCGATCATGCAGAGGACACACACTGAGGTAATTACTCCCCACACTTTTGCTGAGGGCCCAGTCCGTGGGTCTGAGAGACCAGACCCTCTGATTTCACATGGCAGCTGCCTGTCTCAGTATAATCAGACGCTCGACTTTCTGAAGAGTGTAGCCGGGAGTACACATCTCACATGCCAGATCATAAAAGAGCCACACTTATGTGAAAAAGCAGAAAGTAACATGAAAAGTCATCTCAGCAAGCAGTCAAGTGACTTGTACTCATGACAAAAGGCTAAAGCCGGGATGCTGATCCTCAACTCTGCTTATCTACAAAACGGAGGAAACCTCTCTGCAGGAGTAGCACCATGAAGAGAGGCACGCTGTGCATTTGAAATGCAACCCAACCTAAGCCACTCCTCACTGTCTGAAGTCTGTGGAACCTTATTTGTTTTGAACCTTGTAATACTAGACCAGCAACATGCAATCAGGCTACCAACACAAGCATGCAACTTTCATTTCGCATTAATCCCACACATTATTGTGTGAGCATTAAATTAATGCGCTTTGAAGGCACAGGCATGCACACAGAGGCAGGCAGGTGAGGTCCTGCGAGGCTAACTGGAATCAGCTGGGATGCCATTTGTAACCTGCAGGAATTAATAGAGCACAGCTGAGCACAGACCAGAGCTGGCAAGGAGAGAAGAAAGAAAGAATTTGGCCTGAGAAAAATAGGCAAGTTACGGGACCGTGTTTAACACTGGAGCTGAGCTACAGGTCCAGTGAGAAACCCTTAAAAAACAAGTGTGACTTGCTAATTTATCCTTTATAAGCATGAGATACTGACAAGAGAAAAACTAGATATTCTGTGACTGGGGGATTAAATTAGCAAAGTTTATGCTTCGTTTGGAAGCTCTGAATCTTAAAACAAGATCAGTTTATATCAATCTTTTTAGTGTATCAATTTTACTGCCACATGGAACATAAATAAGGGCTTAGGTTGCTCTCCGTGATGATGAGCAGAAAAAGCACTCTGCAGTTTGGAGAAAAGAATTTTCTTTGTGCTTACGTCTGCACACTGGACAGCACATGCAATTAGCTCTCCTTCTCAGGTCTTAATAAATATACAGCTAAGTTAAAAACATGTATGCTTATAAAAAGGCATCATAAGCATTTGCAGTCTTAGTTTGAACTGTATGTGCCATATACAAAGACATACATGGCACTAGATCCCTACTGCCATAAATGCTAATGCACAGAAAGGGAAGACGAAGACGAATGAGACGAGGGCAATCTCTGCAGAGTGCGACATTGCAGATAATGCTGGAGCAGCTACCTAAAAAGTAGGCTTGTCTTTCATCCTGCTAGGAACTTTCTTGGTATTGACAAAATTGTCTGTGCTCTAAGTCTCTGCTGAAAGATGGGCTAAACCCAGAAGAAATAAATAGAAGTTTTTGCCTTCCACAGAGTTATGTTTTATTTATAAATTACATTAAACTTACAGAGTGATTGTCACGGACACCCGCGCAGGGACTGGAAAGGAACATTTGTGAGAAAAGAGTTGACAATTTCCTCAAGTTAACCCATGGGATTCCTCAGTGCTCAGTCTCCTGTGTCTTTAAATGTACTTTAAGGTAAACATTTATTAGTTGTACTTTTAAAAAAGTTTTTGCTTCGTTCCTACCCTCATTATAGTTACGGCCTGTCTAGAGCTTTATACATTACACACCAATCTTTTCTAATAAAATTAAGTTAATTCAAGTAAATGGAAATACACGACTTCTAGCATCAGGATTTCTTCACTCTCAAAGCACACTTTCCTCCCTGATTATTAGGACCATGTCTTCTTTTTAGTTCCTATCGGTCCCAGCATTGGCATTACTAGGCACGAAACAGTGTTGTTCAAAGCTGTCTTCCTCCATCACTGATCTTGCTAAGGGGGCTTATGCTTCTATGACAGACTACCGTAACTTCCTCAGCTACATTTTTGGATGTCCTTTCACTGAAGATAAAATAAGCTTTGGTGAGGGAAGGTTTAAAGCAGATCTTACTAACAGATTTGACTGAGAGCAAAAGTAGAAAAGTAGTGTCATTAATGAAAATAGCAGTGTCAGTTCAAGGTTGGAAAGTGAGACTGGTCCCTCTGCAAACACCTGTTAAGAATGACCCTTGATTTTGTATGTGGAGGCTGTTATGAATCTGTTAGAAATGTACACAGAGACTGCAATTAACTTTGTCATCTGGATTATCTTCAGAGGCAGGCTTAAAAGCATGCTTCCTACTAAAATGACACAGATTTACATTTCCAGATCTTCTTGCACAGGGTTGCAGACAATAGCCTTCATCACTATGGTGGAAAAAAAAGTATCACAACTAAGGTCATTAAAAATAGAACAAAAGAATGCTTTTGTTGAGTGACTGCTGCCACAAACCTGCTCTCCGTTCTTTCTGTCTGTAGCAATTGAACTGAACGTAGTACAGTCTAGAAGGGGTCTTTAATTGATTAGCAGCCACTGACGTTTCTTGAAGAAATAGCACTTATCACCAAAGTAAACATGAATAAATGTGATTCAGTTGCTATCCTAACATTAACCTCAGCATTTCATTCTGAAATATGGCATAACTCATAACTGATTATTTAATTTTCTCGTAACAAATATTAAATCTTGAATAAATCACTTATACAACTTCTGACATTAGTATCTCAAAAGCATGTCAAAATGAAAGAAGAATCACGTTTTTCAGGGGTTTCAAGAAGGACTGATACATGTATCTAGGTATTTATTAATTTCTGAGAGCTACCATTTTTATAAGGTATTTAACTGAATCAAGTCATCTGCTCCAAGGCCATAATTACCTTTGAGAGTGGAGAATGTTCAGAGATCCATCAATATTCAAGGCATCTGAGGAATAGTAAATCTTGTGATACTGGGTATTATTTCCACTTCCACAGCAGGCTGTATAGACTGACTCCACATGAGAAGCCCTCTTTCAAATGAATCTTAGCTCTCTCTTAACACACAGACAACTATGGCTGCACAATTGAGTTCTGAACAATCTGCAGACTGTTTTGGGAACCAGCATTACCTTTTTAGCATAGCAGCTAAAATATCTATTCAGGGCATTCAAGCATGACAAGCACTCTCCTGTTTTCAATCTCCACTCCTCCAGTTATCTCTATTTATTAATTCTTTCACAGGTTATGAAAATCATAAATCATTAACCAGGAATTTTAGTTTTAATTTTAAAAATATATGTATATACTGTAAACAGTCAAATTCCTTCTCATAATCAGCGAAGCACATGCTGCGCAGTGGATTATATTCTCATGCCTTTCCTATTAAAAACTGCATCTTAAATCACACCACAATATGGTCTCTTGAAGGTCTCGGTACTTAGGAGTATTGTGATTTGTGTCCTACAATCCTCATCTAACGATTGCATAATTTTTGTCTTTTCATCTTTTACGGTCTTTAAATCCTTCCCCTTTACTAAGCCTCATTTTTAATGTATTGCATATGACAAGTCACCCAACACATGCTGAATTCTTCTACTATAAATTAATTGCTGAAAAGAGTGGGGAGCAAATAAAGTATTATTAGTGCATGCTGGGAGGCATCTCAACACAAATCTGTGGTGTTCCCTGCTGCTGCCCCACACCAAATTCAAGGCTAGGTGAAGTGCTCTTTAATATTTCATTCTCAAGTTCGAGGTGTGTTCTCTGGCTGCCCAATTTCCTCCACTTGATTTTATGGCAGAAAGTGAAACTACATTCCCAGCAGCTGTCCCCCAGTCAGAGCCTGTGTGTCCCGCCTTGCCTTCTTTTGAAGGGTTTATCTTTCATACACCACCCACACAGGACTGGGCAACAGTCTCAGGCACAAAGTTTAGACTTGGATCTGAACAGCCTCAGAGTCTGGAAATCTGGGAACGTATTTTGGCTCAGGATGATCAATGGGCAAGACCCAGACTTCTTCCTCTCTTTACGGAGGAGGAAGCATGCAGCGTTGGGAGAAGCTGTGTGGCTACAGTATAAAACTGATGCATTAATTGCCAAATACTGTACCCTGCAGAAATTTTCATCCTCACCAGGGGGCTAATGGGCTAATGTTGTAGCACATAGATTTTGCCGTTTGGATCCTAAGACAATGGAGAGTTTTTGCTGGATTTTGGACAATTTTCTTCGGGTTCTTTGTTAGAATTGTCAATATTGATTCAGTGATACTCTCTTTATATTGGACAACGGGAATCACTCTGCCATCCGTCCCACCAAAGAGAAAGTACTTGACCTATTTATAAATGTCCTATAAGAAAGCTTCCTTATATCATGGTTAAATGATTCATAATAAAGTAAATATTACATTATTATTAATTGACGTGTTCAAGTAAATATCAATAAGAAGCAGGAGCCTGCACAAAAAGGTAGAATGACCTTCTGAGCAATTCAGTAGAGGATATGTATATTTTTCTTATTACATTCTTATTATTTTACCAAAGAAACCTTATAACTAGCAGAGAGATTGGGCCTTCTGTTTAAGCGGAGATGTAAGCTCTCCATTGTGCCTTGTGCTAGCATGTTAACTTTTTATAGTAGGTAGGCTTTTAAAAAAAGCCAGAGAAATATTTCCTGTCATCCAGTACTCATGCTTCAAATGCAAATTTTTTTGTCAAACAAGTATATACCTCATGATTTCAGTGTTCTTTTATAAAATTAACCAGCAGATGTGATTCAGTCACCCATCTGTACAGTCCTCCAGCCAGTCAGTTCTGTTCTCCCCACTGAACCTGAAACAGTTCTCCCAGGCTGTCAAGGTGACAGCTTTAGTGGGTGTGCAAGTAGTTGAGTCCCCCAGACAGTGATGGGAGACACTTGGGAAAGCCCTTTGAGGTCTCCTCTCCCCACCACTCCTACACTGGACATAGCCACCACCCTCCATGAGACATTCGGCAAGGCAACTGCCATATCTCTCCCCCTTCCTATGCTTCCCACATCCTGTGACTTACAGAGGAGGGAGAAAGGATTTGGCAAGCCTTAGGCTGGATGCTGGGGCTTGTTCCAAATGCTGAGGTTGCTACTGGGATCTGGTGTTGGTCATGGGGTTGAATGCCTTATTCCCCTTGGAGATTTGCTGGGTGAAGCGACACTCGGGACTCTGTGTCATCTTCCAGCAAAGACCCTGAGAGCGGCCAAGATGTCACCTCTGCACCACTCCACAGTAAAAAGGATCACACTGTGCCTTCCCTGCACAGCTGTGGGTAGTAATCCCAACTTGATAATGGCTTGAAAATTAAACTGAAATCTCCACGTTTAACTGTACTGTGGTGTCTGTGTACCTCATTGTGTCCACATCAACATGGTTCCAAGACAAATAAAGAGAAAAGGCTTGGAAGCTGGACTTCAGGCCAGTAAACACCATTGCTGTTGAACTATGTTGCAGATGCAGCCTCTTTAGTTGCTTATAACTTCCAAACAGGGTAGGATGTTGCAATTACATGACTAACCTCTCTAAAGGTTTTTCATCTAAAATTTCAATCTCTGAGAATTATTTAATAGTTCTTGAGCTATTTCATGAAAAATGTTTAAAAACAATAGGCATGCCTTGTTGATGAGTCTGACATAACACCATGTAATCTATGGAAAAAACAGCATTCTTCAGTAATAATCATTGAAATCCCTTTACTATGAAAACTTCTTCATCAGTTTAAAAAATGTTGTGACAGAACAGAGTTCTGTTGTCACTTGAAAGTTGCTAAATTCAGGAAGAGTTAATTTTACAAAAGAAACCCAAAGCAGTGACTTCCAGAACTCTTACCAAAGATTTTTTACCCAGGCTTTGCATTATAATAAACTCGTTATGATAACATGCAAAAAAATCCTTTTGAAACAGCACGCTGCAAGTCAGTGGCTGTCAGGAATTGTAACTGATAACTTACCCCTCTACTACTGGTACCTAACAGGCAAGAAAATGGATTTTTACGTGGTCAGCTAGTATCAATATCCCCACTAGTATTTCTTTTGTCAAAATGATCTGATAACAGTGAAGATTCATACTTTAAGCTAAGTTGGGTGCTTCATCTCTCAGCAAATTCAGTGCAGGATGACAGACTCTGATGGAGAAGGATTTGAAGGACCATAAGCATATTAGATACTCCTAAAGTCATTCTGAAGTTTGTGAAATAGGGGAGCATATCAGACTACTATACATGCATTAACACCTACACGTATGTAAAAATACACTTTAAAAAGACTTTTCAGCTATGTCAGCTTTTCAATAAACAAAGTATTTAGTTTAACATGATGGAATTTACATTATGTGTTCTTTTTAAGTTTAGTCTGTCACAGAAATGAAGTTTCAGGCAGCTGCTTTGCCTGCCTGATACATTCCCAACTTCTTTTAATATTCCTATTTTCACTGGTTCTAAGATTTCTTTGTTGTTCGTTTTTCTTTTATAATCCAGGACACAGTTCTCAGCTGATACTGCAACTCTCTGAAGAGAGCAATCCTTCTTCATAAGTCTGGCTGAGGCCAAAAATAGCTCTGTCAGCTTCTGACAGGCTGAACTTAGCCAAATGAAATGTTTTAACATTTTATCATCTTAATGAACAGGCTTATTTATAATGTGGACAACTTTACTGTCGTTGTATGCAGACTGCTGAATAGATTATGGAATGCATTTGTTTGGGGAATGCTGAATATATTAAGAAATATAATTTTTGACCAAAGGGCAGTTGTCTTAGACACTGTAAACAACTTTAAGATGAAATATTCTTAGTCCATTTGAAATAAAGGGGTGGCTTAATGGTAACATCTATAACTGTGAAAATACCTGAAGAAAGGAATGTCACAATGATAAATAACTAACCTCCAAATCATAGAAATTTGCAATGTGCAAAAATTACCACTAAACCCCCCTATAGCCAGTTTAAATATTACTATTAATGCAATACTGGAAATAAATATGTATATACCTTTAGCACTTTACAGTAGAGAGGGAGGGTTAAAAGTAGAAAATAAAAAGTCTAAGAGAAAAAACAGTGTGGGTTAACGATTGCTTACCCTCTTTTCTGCTACCTCATCCTCTCCTGTAGACTCTTTGCCATCATGTTCATCTCTCAGGGTTGGCATATGTTTTTTGTGTGCTGGCTCTCTGTTTAAAGTTGTATATCCTATGTGTTCATAAATTGGATTTATTGTCATCTTGGCAATGTATTCAGCTGCCTTCGTTTCAATATAAAGAGTAATCAATCCATCTGTCACCAGGTCATGGATGGACTCAAAACGTTTCTCCCCAACAAAGTGCTTTCCATCGTAGTAGAGTCTGAAGTTTCTGGTTTGACTTCCAAATCTGCCTCAATGAAATGGGAAAGGTTTTTTTTTTTTTAAAAGAACAGTTAAGCAGAATAAACAAGAGTAAGCAAGCTTTGCAAACAATAAGAAACACTTTATCACTTAAAGCTGTGACTATGCTATGTGTCTGGTCCAGACAAGAATGGAAAACTCAGCTACTACTTAGCACAGATAGGAAAGAGAGATCAACAACAACTGCAGATAGAGAGCCAAAACAGTGACTGTCCCAGAAGGAGCTGTTTGTTCTCTTATTCTTTTAGCCCCTCCATTATCCTGTGGAAAAACTGAAAATTACTTCACACTCTTTCTGGCTTTTTTTAGTATTTTACTACTGCATTGCCATAGTCAATTTGCTCGGCTCCGATATGAAGAGTCCTCATAATAGAGTCCTCTATTACAGTTGATCAATACAGAGTTTTGATGCCGCCTCAGACCTCTGCACCCCTGCTTGCTTGCAGGAAGAGGCCATTCAGGGTTCAGCTGAGCTTCAGTGCCAACAATTACACTGAAGCAGAATTGCTGCCAGAACTGGAGCAGCACAGGACAAAATGGCACAAGGGCAAGCATTCTTTATTCCTGGCCAAAGGCCAAGGACTAACTCTTCAAGCTTTGTACAAAAGTCCTTCTGTGTTATGCTTGTTAAGTCTGAGCTTCAAGCAAATCTTTATAATATACAGGATATATAACGCATAAGCTATCTGATACTAGCAATTCTGCAGTCGGGGTGGAGTAGGATTTCGATACAGCCTCTTAGCCACCATAAGAATGCCAATTTTACCTGAATATTGGCATATTTTAAAAAACTACTTTGAATCTGCAGCAATTTTCTGCCTGAAAGCAATCTAAAAGTGTGAACACATCAGTGTTTGCACTTGGCAACAACCAATGCATTTCCTGTCGAGAAGATGGAGGTAAGAAGCCGCTTTCACAGCTCACTCCAGTGTTACTCCTTGGTCAGACAGCAGCAAGGGTGGCTGCTTCAGGGTATTGGGCCCCCTTGTGAGGTAAGATCTGCCAAATAAATATTAAAAACTAAATTTGAAAGGATGGAGTGCTTTCATTTTACCATCAAATGCTTCATAGGAGACGTTAAGGAACAAAATAAACACTGGTGCTTTGCTGAAGTGGCTCCTTTTCAATAGGGCCTTGCCAAACAGGGGAAAGCATAATTTTAGACCTTGCCTCAGGTGAAATATTGCACTCCTCCTGCAAATATGGGCAAACCCACTTGTTCTGTCATGTATATTTTTTTCTTGTGTTCTGAATCAAAATGCCAAACCTTCCCATCCCCCCATCAATAATCTGACAGTGACTGTAATTTCAGGAGCTGCTATTTTTACACAATGCTCAGATGTGAGGGGGCCCTCAGGAATCCACATCCTGCTCAGTAATAAAAGAGGACATGATGTGTAGGAACTACCTGGGCATTTTACTGGAAATGAATTGGTACTTCTATGCACATTTTTATGCCACACAAACTGAAAGTTCACCGAGTCAAACTGAAAAGTAAGAAATTACAAAATGACAGAAAGAAATACATTTTTAGCCAAGGCTAATTTCATCACAAGATGCAATTCTGAGTGAATACGAGTCATTTAGAAAGCAGAAAGATAATGTCCTAGGTTACAGCAGGAGTAGGAACATGTTCAGGCTCATTCTTCAAAACATCTTTCTACTCAGCATAGCGTAGAATAGTAGAATATCTCAAGTTGGAAGGTACCTATAAGGATCATTGAGTCCAACTCCCTGCTCCTCACAGGACTACCTGAAACTAAATCATATGACTAAGAGAACTGTCCAGATGCTCCTTGAACTGTGACAGGCTCGGTGCCATGACCACTTCCCTGGGGACCCTGTTCCAGTGACCAACCACACTCTCAGTGAAGAACCTTTTCCTAATGTCCAATCTGAACTTCCCCTGACATACTGCAACAAAAGAGGAAGCTGTGAATACAATCTAGAGGTTTATTTTATTGTTTCATCCTTTTTGCTGGTAGCTTGGCTTTCAGCTTGGTAATCAAGAATGTTACCCATTGCTCCATTAGATTAAAAGGACATGTTCTTCCTGTTAAGCTCATCCAACATTTTAAAGCAAGAGTTGGTCAACCTGATAATTTGGATACTTTCCTTAAAGGTAAAAAAACAAGCTTTGACTTGCATACCCTCCACTGTCAGAGAAGTCAACATGAGCCAAGAGTGCTCAGCACTTTGCAGTGCCAAAGTGAGCAACCTTCACTGTCTTCTGCTCAAGTCCGTGGGAGTAATGCGCATGGAGCACACACAAGCACTGTGAAGTTAAAATTTGACAGGAGAACTGAATAAGTTTGAAGGTGAAGAATAATGGGCCTTAAATGACAGTACATAATAGAATTATTTTTATTAAGAGAGGTAGCAGGTGAACTGCTGCTTTAATCAGTAACATATGCTCTGACAGTACTTACAGCAGAGTTTTAAACAAGCTGAAGGTCACTTATGGATCTTAGCTTTCCAGAAGAGAAAGTATTACACTAATCTTATCAAGAGAGGATAAGGCATAGAACTTCTCAAGGCCTATTACTAAGTACACATGGTGTCTTGATTTTAGTAACATCCTTCAGAGTCTAAAACAAAGTTCTGAAGAACAAAATGGCCAAATGCAGAGAACAAATAAAAGTTCTTAAAGGATTAATCCCCTTCCCCTCAGGGTCAGTAGGTGCATGGTTCTACCACAGCTATGTTTTACCGAGCGTCCCCTACGCTGTACATCCAGACTGCTGCACATAAAGCGTGTCTTTGAGAGATACTACAAGGAATAGGATTCCCAAAAGTACATAATCTTTATCCCACTGCTCCTGACCCACATTTCAGCACACGAGTGTCTCATAGAAAATGTTCCACAGTTTTAATTCTTTAACAGCATCCCATGCCTAAACTCATCTCTCTCATAAACCTCACAAACAGACTGAAACTTCCTCCTGTGTGGATCTGGGAAACTGCACATCAATTTCTTTTGGCATGTGTGTGGCCTTCCAAACGTACATTCAACTTTCTTGGTTTAAAATACATTAGGATAATTTAACAATTACCACTTAAAGAAAGGTATTTAAAGAAACAAATTACTCTGAATCAGTGTCATAGCCACTTGGAAAAGGTGCGTGCATATCAGCTGCAAGAGGTGAACACTGAATGGTTTGCCTTTATCTGATTTCCCATTTGTTCCAAATCAACCTTTTTTCTCTCTATTAATTTCTTACTGGATATGTTGTGGGGAAATGTGTTGTTTTTCAAATAGAGTTCTATTAGCAACAAGGAGGGGAAAAAAAACCCCAACCAAATCCCCACAAATCAATGAAACACCAATCTCTTACAAAGACTATACCATCAATAATGTGTCTCAGAATCCTGTTTTATTGCTTTCAAACTCATTTAAATTTCTTTCTGACCATACAAAGATAGTATTTTGATCAAATTACAATATAAATGCAAACATATATGTCCAATTGCAAATGATCAATTAAAATTTAATCTTCAGTCCCTTCAGTTTAAATTTTTTTCCATTAGCAAGAATATTTCCTTATGTTTACTTTCTATAACATTACTGCAGCCTGGTTAATTATACATCACTGTGGCAACTAAGTAGAGCCAAGATTTGTTATTTTAACTTCCTGATGGTCTCTTCCTAAAGGCAAGCACTGGTACCAGCTGGTTTTTGTTTAAGAAATAGAAAGCAGGACACAGATAATGTATGTTCTCTTTTAGTTTAAACAGGGGAACATTAGATGTTTTTCCAAGAAAAAGAAATAGACCTCTGACATGTCAAACAGTCTCATTGTGTCCACTGTGCATTTGTTTGCAAGCAGCAGGACTACAGATAAAAGACTTTTTTTTATTCCAAGTTGTCTGAAAATCAATCACTCTGTCTAGTCCCTTTGGTTGCCAGTGGGACAGCGTGGATAACAACGTGGGAAAACGGATTAAATGGTAGAGCAAATGTAGCTAGTAATAAAGGACTGAGGACTGCATCGTAGCATGAGAGAGACAGGCTTCAGATTCAGCCACCTACTCTGTATGCAGCATTCACTGATGAAACAAAGGGAAGAAGCGAACAACTGAGAGCCCATCCGCACTTCCTTACCATCTAAGAAGATGGATTTTACAGTCCACGTACAGAATGGTACAGTAGTTATTCATCTCTTTCACAGGCTATTTTATGATGAGAAGAGTATCTAGACAAAGGCATTATTTAAAATGTGTAGCTGCAACCAGACCACAAGTTAACACCCCTCAGGGCTACTTGTGTCCTCATTGGTTTCAAGCAACTTCATACACTGAGCTGGGAAATCTTAAGTTCTGTACATGTGCCTGATGGTCACTTGGACTTAAGTCTTTCCTTGGAGAAAAAGTGTCTTAACATGCTTTGCGGCCAGAAGGTAGAAGTCTTACTTAAAATAAGGTGCCAGAATTTCAGCTCTAACTTCTGAAAACTCTCAACCAACACTTAAGACTAGAGTCTTAACACCCCATAAAAAGCCATATAAATATAAGCAAACTTGCAACCAGGAATGTCTCCTAATCATGCTGTGTTCATGTGAAAGAAAACAAATTATTCCACAGATCCTCTTTTGGCCCATTTCCTTGTCAAAGAAACACAAGTCTTGCATGCAGCCAAAACCTGTTATACACAGTTACCCCTGAAGGTCTCCAACTCCTGAGAGCAGTTAATTTTTGGGGGGTTTAGGGGTTTGGTTTTTTTTTTAATTTTTTATTGGCAACAACATTTCTGAGGATGGCCAGGGAATTGTGGAACTTGCCATCTCCCCAGAGTACCTGCCTGACAAATAACATCATCTCCAAAAACTTAGCAGTAGTTTACAAGAACACAATACACATAAGTGAAATCAAATGCGTTAGGGATTGAAAGTAAAGGTGCATTTTACGTAAGGGGAGACAAAAAATCCTCATTGTCTGATATGGCTGAGAAAGGTGGCAGAGTACAGTCACTACAGAGAGTCTTCCTCTGCCATTTGGAAGGGCAGCATTGGCTGGCTGGCTGACTGTTGCTTGATGAACATTAATTAGGTATAAAGTTATCCCTAAAACCTGATCAGACCCATGTGCTGGCTGAATGCATGATAGTTTAGTTTAGCATGGAAAAAGTGTGGCATCCTTCAGAACAGAAAACAAATCCCAGAGCTGGAACTGCAACGTGTCTACCCCATGCCAACACAGACACAAGCTTCAACTCACTCTGTCTAATTGGGACCAAGTAAAAAAATTCAGAGCTGGTGCTGTACCACTGACAACAGCCTCCCAGCAGTCTCTCTCAATTGAGACTGAAGACTGTTTACCTGCATCAGTGCCCAGACTTCCTTGTCCAAGAGGGAAACAATATTGTACAAATAGCATGCTGCAAACAGCAGGCAGCGAGGACCAGAGCAATGGCACTTTCCTGTGGATCATGAGCACTGTCAGGGACAAGTGAGAGAGACAACTGCTCTAGGGCATCGGGAGTAGGTAACAGCTGCTGAAAACAATGAAGACAAAGTGTTATCAGCCTTTGGTACCTGTAATGGTGTGTTTCACAAATAAATCTAATAAAATAATAAGAAAAGTCTTCTCTTGTCTCAATGTCTTATTTTACTTTTAACAGCTTTTAACAGCTGATTTTCACCATTTCAAACTCTGAACAAAATGTCAGCTGATCAAGGACCCTGTATGCTATTAATATGCAGTAAGATCACTTAATACTTAAGATCACTCTTAATGTTCTTGATCAGTGATAGACGATTTGAAAATAATCTATTTGGTTCTGAAAAGAAGCTCTTACACAGATGTATTACCTCTTCTTAGTACTGTGCTTGCATGCCCTATTCCATTTAAACATGATAAAGTCCCTGGAACTGATTTGATGATTGAATCAGAATCAGTACCAATGTTTCGGGCAATGTTTTACTGCTTTTTCTACCTGATGAAACCTCAGTGCTTCCTGGAAAAAGACTCGCTGTGGTTTGTGATTAAGACACATTTGAAGTCTATATACACATGGGAAAGTAGTAAAAGCCTGATATCTTCTCTTTAAATGAAAGCAGTATTTGGAAACCTATGTCAACAAGCCTGCAATAAACACCTTCTGGAAATGTTACTAGCAGAATTGTTAGTAACTTTCACAGTTTCATATTAAGCAAATATTTATGTTTCTTTACCAAAAATTTTGAAGAAATGCTCTCGAAGAGTTAATTTTACAGTGTGACTTCATGCTACTGAGAGCTTTTGTATTACTTTAAAGCAGAACTGTGTTTTAATTCTTCTAAGCTAAGCTATCAACCCTCACCAGTGTCTGCTCAGTAAACTTCAAAACATACATGCAAATTTTACTCTGCCTATGTATAACATTTTCATTTTGGGTCTTATATGACATTGTTTTTCTGGCAAATTTAGAAGTAGAACAACAGCAGATCTGTAGTGGAAATTCCACTGCAATCATGCGTACTATGGAGAGAGAACTGCCATAGCATAATGCTCAAACATGTTCATTTTTGTTTCACTTAAAGCAGCTTTTCCTGCAAGGGTTTAAGTTGCTCCTGACTGTCACATTCACAGGTTTTCTCACCCTAAAAGCAACTTGCTCTTAATTTATCTTACTAAGACAATATGCATATTTTAATTCAGTATATCAAGGAAACCTGAGTGGAAGACATCGAGTGAAAACCCAAAGAAATGTCCTCATCATAAAATAGCTTTGCAAGTGCAAAAAGGGTTTTTGGAGAGCAGAGTGGAGAAACATTGTTTTTGTTGTTGTTCCTGTTTTGCTTTTGTTTTTTAATGTAGACTCTACAGGTTGTTGTTCAAGGTCTCAAAGTTTATATTAAAAAAAAAAAATTCAAAAAATTTTCCTTAAATTAAAAATAACTACAGTAAGATTTCTGTTCCAGACAGATTTTGTCAAATCTGATTTGCCTTAAAGCCACTGTTAATCCCAACCTTACAATGCAGGCTTACTTAACTTACTTAAAACTATTACACAATTTGATACTTACTTAAGTTGTTTTCTCAATGTATTCTACCTCTGATCTTCTAGTAATCACCACTTTTTTTGTGAACAGTGAGATTCACCATATACTCATCCTGCCCTCTAAAATGTTTTTTCCTCAAAGCTGCATTCCTTAACAATAAACAAGAATGCAAAATGAAATGGTTCCTGCATATGCAATATGCGCTGTTAGAATTTTTGAGGCTACTAACAGCTCATCAATAAAGATTGATAGCTTTTCTATTATTATTTTCTGTTTTTCTAGAATACAATTTCTTCCTTCATTCAAGTGCAGCAGTAGGTGGGGCAGATCTCAATTTGTTACTGAAACAGAGTTCATTTACTCATCTCATCTCAAGTTATAAAAGAAAAAAAAATATTAGCTTGTTTCTCTTCCTAGCACCTATCAAATCAGGAGGAACTATACTTAACTCAGTTGAGCTACATCGAGTATAAAAGAGGGAGAAGGAAGAGGAAAACTGGGCCAGATAACATTTATTGCTGTCAGTTGTTTTAGTGTTTGAATAATTCATAAATGTTTTGATGAAAACAATTATGAGATTAAACAACAATATGAGGCTACTGTGTGTTACTTTGAAAACATATTTATAAAGCATCCATAGTATCTAGAGCTGAAGGACTTCTTTGCTTATTGATGAAGCACAGGAAAAAAGTTGTTTCTCCAAACACAAAAATGTATAAATACGTATTTCAAAAGCATACAGAAGAAGAGGCCAACCAAAATGAGTAACTTGAAGATATACTTCTAACTAGCATTTTCTAAAAGCAATAGGTCAAAAAGGCATTCCAGTAGAACCTGCAGAAGACAGAAAAGATATGTATCCTTTTGACAGGGGAGGGAATAGGGGAGAAGAGGAGAGTGCAATGTATGCTATGTACACATATACACAATTTAATTATCAATTGATTGCATTATAATTTGACTTTCTACTACTTCAACTCCAACAGTGCCTAGAAGCTTCAAACCAGGCAGACATTATACACCGTAAAAATAGCACAGTACAACACAGATTCCTGCTCAGGAGCTGTGACTGGGGGTAGTCTAAGAGATGGGGTACAACTTTCAGTTTGTCTGGGCCATTTTTAAGAGATCCTAGACTTTTGTACTGAACAGGCATGTGAGACAATATGGGAAAGAAAATATCCTCTCTAATGGAGAAATGAGGCATGGCAAACTTAAAAGCCTCAAGCCAAGTCATATGCAAAGCCACAAAGAGAGCCCAGATCTTCTGAGCTCCACGACAGTGCCTCACCACAAGCCCAGTGCCTCTACTGTGCACCAGACCACAGTAGGTCTTTGTCGCGCAGCAGGAGCTATAGTCAGAGGTGAAGGACATGGCATAAAATGAACATGAGCTGTATGTGCTGAGCACAGACAGCTCTTGGACAAGTTACCAAAAAGTTCACACCACCACCAAAGCGGAGAACACTCCTCTGAGAAGTGCTGAACTTACATGAGCTGGAGAAAGACTGCAGCAAACTGAATTGCCGAAGATAAATTAGACGCTCCAGCCAAAAGAAAACAGAGCTGACAACAACAACAGATGGGAAGAGGAGGGATGGAGAACAGGAACACAGCAAGAAGACATGAACCATAAGGAAAAAAGCATTCCAGTCTGTGGGAGGGCCTAGGTAGCCAGTTAATTACTCATTAAAGTTACTAGCTATTTATTAGTATTCTAAATACTTAAGTGAAGCCACTTCAGTAGTGCCCAGGTGCACTTACATAAGGCAGATGACATGCAGGACAGCTATGTGGTTTACTGGTAGCTGAACCTTCCACGTTATTCACAAAGTAACAGAGTGTATTATTTAGCATGAAATTTTATACAGGAAAAGAAACTTCTTTTACATGGAAGATCATTTAAATAGAGGTCCAATTGTTTTACTTCAGAGCAGAAAAGCAAGCTCCAAAAATTTATCAGCACACTTCCCCCTGGGGCTAGCACTAGCTCCTGTGATGTGCGCAGCCAACAGAATGTCAGCATTAGTTTCAGCAGAATTTAAGCCTTCATAAAAGAAATATTTGGCTCTTCACAAGGAAAAAAAAAAAAGCCCAGCTTATTAGCCAGCATACCTGTTGTGTTAGCCTATTAAAATAGCTTTAAGCATGAACTGATTCTTTCATCTAAAAGAAGCCACAGATACCTGAATGGCTAGTTTTTGAAACTCACTTGAATTCTGCACCTATGGAAGTGTGACGGGCTAAGCCTGGGGGAGAAGGAGGAGTCCCTCCCCGAGAGCTTCAGCCAGGCACAGAGGAAGGAGCACTCTTTTGCCATCTCATGCAGAATAAAGAAAACGGATCAAAGTGGGTCAGGCTGAAACACATTTATCCCACAGATAGATTTGATCACATTTTGGAGCAATTCTATTTAACACAGCTAAGCTTTAAAGTTGGGGGGGGGTGTGTATACACATATGTATATATAGTTTCCCAGGTTTTTCAGCTAGCAACCAAGGAATATTGTAAATATTTTAGAAAGGTTTCTAGAAACTGAATTCAGGCCCTTGCTACTGCCAATCACTGCATTTGCAAATCAGGTAAAGTTATACACAGATAGAAAGATATGCAAAGTTTAGTCTTTAAAATGGTCTTTATCATTTTCTCCTACCAACTAGCATGACATCAGAATACTGTTACCATGGTAAAGTGAAGGGATGCAGTCAGCTACTGTTTTGCTGGGCTCCTTCGGACTACTTACAGATCAGCTGTGGATTCAGGATAAACTATGACCAAACTTTGATACATTCCTAATTAAAAAACCGTAATTCAGCTATTATCACATAAAAAGTTGTTTCAAGCAATTGTTCTTTCCCCAATTCCTCTCCCATGTCCCAGCCTGTACAACCGGCTTTCCAGCAGAATGCAGATTCATAGTTTTAAACTCTGAATTCAAGAAGCCTTTTGCAGATGTTGAATTTTACATGCATAAGTAATCCCATGGCAATCAATGCATGTTCTAGAAGAGCACTTCACGTGCGTCCCAGAAGAGCCCACTGAAAATGAACAGCATTCAGCTACCAAAGCAATTGTCCTCTGAAATTAAAAAGGTTCATTTGCAGCCTTATGCTCTAGCAGCCTACCAATTATGTCTCCTTTTAAAATACCAGTGGCTATTTTCTTAAAGCCATTTCATAATTTAGGGAGAGAGAACATGTGTATCAATTTCTTGCACAATACATATAGTTGGACGACTAAACTAAGGATTACTAATTTTTGACATTTATATCGCCTCAAGAATTTTCTCCTGATGCCAGATAATCTTGAATGTGCCCTAACCCACAAACATAAAGAAAACATGACTCATAATCACGGCTAACATTATTACCTTTTTTTTTTTAATCATGCTGCAGAACCTTATTTCGATTCATTCTCAGTATCACAACAATAGAATTTGCAGGAAGGGAAACCATGGTAACCAACTAAACGTGCTACAGCAGATATCTGCTCAAAAGAACATGCGGTACCATCACACTTCAACGCCTACCACTAGTACAATCTCTACCCATTTCCTCTTTATCCTCATCCTAATTATTAAACAAGCTCTCAACCACAAAAGGCTGCATTGCAAACCATGTCTTATTGTTACTGTCATTGGCTATAGGTCCTAGCATTAAGCACTGCACTATTCTTTTGCCAAACTTAAAAGCAGATCTAATACCTCCAGGAGTTAATTAGGAATTTTCAGTTCTTTTAATCTGTCTGGAATATCTAATTAACATTACAATGTATTTTATGTATTTTTATTGTCATATAGACTTGCTGATATGTATGGACACACATATATACTTACAATAATTTTCTCTTGTTAGTAATTTTTTTTAAACCTCAGCGTTGCAAAAATTTTTCAGTCGTATTCTCTGATTAATTAATTAGTAAACATCGATGAATTCTGCTGTGCTTTTTTTTCTTTAATAAGCTATGAGAAACCACATCCATGATTAAGTACAGGCATTAAATATAGTAGGGTGCTGATTTGATGCTCTTGTTTGTGTTTATGCTTCATTCTCTTTTATCCAGTGTCTGAACTGATACAATTTCACAGGCCTTCTTAGGCTCTGAACATCAATTTTATTTGAAGGACAGCTCTGAATATTTAGACAAACTCACACACTTAAAATTACATTTAAATTATTATTTTCTTTTTCCCTAAGAACATACTTCTACCTTTGTTACAAATTCTGAGAAATTTGTTTTCTGAAAACAAAACCTCTTTTGTTTAAAATTTAGATTTAAAAGGTAGTCTATCTTAAAGTCATGATCCAAATTTATTGCACAATAATGGACAAAAGTAGACAAAAATAGCTCATCAGAAGATAACCAAAATGCAGCTTATTATGCAAGTGGAAAGCAGATTTTACAGTAACTCACTGGCAACCGTAACAACTGAAAAGCTTTTTTGGGTAAGAATCACTTCTTCTATCTTATTAAAGAAGAAGAAATATTAAAAGTCTTCACTTCGAACTCAGTTAACTATTCCATAGCATTGCACTAAGAATATTTGACTGCCTCAGTTAAGCCTGCAAAAACTATTATTTGTCCTGTCTATATTTGGTCATTTAATCGGTGCTAGGCTATGTCTGTAGCTATTGCAGCTCAGGAACAAGATCCTTAGATTTACTAAAGCTAGTTCTATAAAAGCCTCGGAGCCTAATGCTCCACAGTGGTCAAAAATTCATTTAGAAAGGTTTAGAGAACAAAGAAAGAAAGCTCCATGGCCCGCTTCATCCTGAACAGGATGTGCCGTCCTCAAGTCCTCATCTCCAAAAGATCATCACAAAGTAAGAGAAAGGTGTAGAGAAAGATGACAGAGATGATGAGGGGTATGGAACAGCTTCACTACAAAACCTGAATGTATAGCCTAGGACTCATCGACCTGTAAAGAGAACAATAAGGGGGATGCGAGTGGCATGGAAAAGCTAAATGGAGATCAATTATTCACCATTTCTCATAACATAAAAACTAGGGAGCATCCAATAAAATTGTGAGATGGAATCTTCAAAAAAGGGATGCTGCTTCCCATAAAAGCTAGTTAAGGCACAGAACTCATGCTACAGTTGCAGACAGTAAAGTCTACGAGGGCTCAAAAATGTGCTCAGAAAGCCACTAGACAAAAATAAAATATGCCTCCATCAAAAGCCTGAAAAACATAGCAAAAGAAACAATTCTGCTCAGAAGTCACTGAACAGCAAATTTTCAGAGGCTGGGAGAGCACACCAGAGAGCTACTACTACATGTTCATCTTGTTCTTAAACTTTTCTTTCAGTGCCTGCTACTAATAGCTACTGAAGAGTGGATCCTGGACTGGACCACGAGCTGGTCCTTTGATCTGACCCAGTGTATTCATAGTCAGAAAACTTGCTAATACAATAACAGAGATATATAACTGGGGCGAAGCTGGCAAACTATTACCCAGATTTCTCCCCAGATCTGCCCATTTTATGATGGCTTAAGGCATCTCTTAGCATAACTTAAAAAGAAGTGAAACGCAGAAGAGCTGCATTAGGAGTAAAACGGTCCATAAAAGAACCTTCACACACCAACTGCATTTGCATTCTCTGCATTTTGGCTGTAGCTGAAGGCTCTAGCTTAGTGTGATTGTCCAATCTGTTCCAGATTTCACAAAAACATGTTTTTATAACTGTGAATTCTGTCTGCCTACAAAGGAGTTACAATTTGTGGTGTTAACAGTTTATTCTTTATCTTCTAGAAAGATTAAGTTGTTTAACAAGTGGAAATCTTCAGTGCAAAGACAATCTGAGCATCTCTGAAGATTTGTGTTTTCATCTTCATCTGAAGATGCCCACTATAAGTACAGTCTAGAAGGGAATGAGCAATGAGGATAGAGACAGAGTGAGAGAGAATGTGGTTGTTTTTCCCCTATAATATAGCCTTCTGTGAGGTGATCTTTAATAATTCCAGAAGAAGATAAATACTCACCTTACAAAGTAGAGCTAGGGTTCATTAATCTCTATCAGATTTGCAGCATAGTGGATGATGTATTCGCAAATACAATGTTTGGGCAGTCATAGTAAGGATTCTGAGTTCTACCTTGATCTCTCACATAGCTTGCTTTCTAGCCAAGGGGGTTTTTTAGCATTTTTTCTAACTTCCAATCTAACTATGTTAGAAACTTTACCAACACAGCAGATACCTGATGTTGAAGTTGATTAAATAAACTGTAATATAAAATAAATATATCACACACACACACACCAGAATATCTCCCTTTTTTAATCCCGAGGACGCAGAGCCTTCACTTAATTTAGTAACACCAAACCAGCATATTAAGACAAAACAAAACTACCATGGGAACTAAATTCAAAATGACTTCACTAATGGCTGGTATGAACATACCATTGATATTTTAGACATCAGTTACAATAGCTGATGGAATCAAATCTCATATTCAAATTGTTCCATGATGATTTGAGGAGTTGGCTGGCTTGGGTCCTCAGGACTTCATACCTTGCCACAGAAAGGGTTATGATCCTGTTTCACTAAACCGCTTTTCATGACTGGATGCACTGGGCTTTTCAGGATTCCCAGGCACGCTGACACAAACGCAGGAAGAAGACATCTGCCAGAGCTAGGCGTGCTGAGCCGTCTGTATTTCTGAATTGCCTGCCCCCCAGCAGAAGAACTGGTAACTACAAGCCAGGAAACAACCCTGCCCCAGTCTCCAGAGCAGCTGCTGGTACCCATTGTTTCCACAAGACGTTTAGGTCGCGATGAACTGTGATTTTATGATGCAATCACACTTCATAGGTAGTTTCCAATTTGTCCTAATCACAGTTGACAGGCTATCAAAGACAGACAAGTCGGACAACAAACATACACAGTGAGAGAGAGAGCAGATACACAGAAATACAAAGGGAACCAGGTATTTATGTAAAGAGTCACTGGGTACCCCCAAGCATCTAAATTTCACTCAACATTTTCCATTTGTTTTCCAAAGCATGTCCGAAAAACAATCAGAAAGCATGGATATTCCATTTTATGTTTTGTCATTATGTTACCTATTGCAGGATTAGAGCACCTCTTCAGCACTGCTGGGTTAACTTTGCGAAATGCCACGAAACCTGTTTTGTGTCTGTTTCTTTATATAAAACTAACAGCTGACCAACTTTTCTTTCCTCCCACAACTTCTAAAGGGTAAAACAAAGGTAAAGAAGGAAAAGCAAAAATCATACAGAAGTGATCTTAAAATTAACATGACTGCTTGAATGACAGAGTGGCATTTAAGCCTCATATGAAAAGATCAATCTGATTCACACAGCTAGAAAATAAAGGGTGAAATTGGAGACCCTGAAGTCAATCAAAGTCTTCCATCGAACTTGGAAAGTTTTTGCACATACATACCACCCTACTGACAAGCTCCGTTTCTGGCCATGGAGATGACATTCTTAAATTCCTGCTGGGATTATCTAAGCTGCAGACAGAGGTACCTTTGCTGTCTGGCAGTGTAGTGACACAAACACAAATGATGGTCTCAAAAAATGCTATAAGTGACAGGTAAAATTATGTAAACTCATCGTGGCAATCACAGCAAACTTCTCACAGTCAGGATGAACAGACCACAGAAATTACCTAGTCTTTAAGAGCTGCTACAATGTCAGCAACACACTTGGTGGGAATATTGGCTAATGGGTATATTCTGCATATATCATTCCAGGAAGAGGGAAAAATGGAGACTGAGCAAAACTCTGCCTCCAGTCACTGGAAACACAGACTCCTGCTACACTTCCTAGTAGAGAACAGAAGAAATCCTAGTGGTAAAATTCCCATGTGCGGAAGACACAGTGCTGCAGTTCACAGAGAACTTTCACCTAAGGTATGAGAGCAAAGACCCTCATTCATGTACTTTAAAGGCCAAGAGCAAGACAACAGAGCATTAGTTGCTGTGGGATGGAAAGCACTCATCTAGACCACTGCACTTAAGATACAAGTCATTCAGCTAGTACTTAAACATAATGAATAGCTGCAACATGCTGCAGTTTCAGATTCTGAGGTGTTTTGCCAAATGCTGAATTTCCTCAAAATAAATCAATGATAACAGCTTTGCTATAATTTGAAACTGTTTCTCTAACTGATCACCAACAGCTATCCATTCTCTTTTCTATTGGGTATAAAAATAGATTTTATTGCTTTCAAAGAGGTTTTCCAGTTTGAAAGAGATACCATCAAACCTAGAAAAGACCCATCTTTTGACTTGCTGGACTGGAGGAGCATTTGTAAAACAAGATCCTGCAAAATGCTCAACAGCTTCATCTTTCACAGTCTATAGGTCCTGTGCCTTCTGCACCATCAGAAGCAAGGGGCAGGAGTTGTCTTCAAGCCAGGTGTTATGACAACTGCTTTCTTTTTAACGTTAAATTAATATTGCAAGAGCAGAAGTAGATGAAATGGGTATTAGACTCTAATAAGCAACAACAATTTATTTACACTGTTAAGGTGAACCAGTGTAAATGTCAATAAAACAAATATCTTAGTAAAATATACCTCTTTTTTTTTCCCCTCCCGTGAAAGAAAACTAATTCATCACAACCTATTATTTCAAGATATTCTTATTTTAATTGTAATCTTATTTTACCCATATAAAACTTTCAATAACTGCATCTTCTCCTTCAATGTTTTTCTGTCCCACTTAGATTTAAAACACTGCTAATAATCACCATATCCCACCTGAGTACTTAGGTGTACAGCCCAGGCCAAAATAACCTCCCTTACCTTAAAAGTAATTAAACTATTTAAAACTTACAACTAGTTAAGTTATTTTTTATTTGTTTTTTATTTATACCTGCTCCACTTGCCAGAATTTTGCAGAGTAAGGAAACAGCTCTGCAAATAACCTCCATTACTTTAAAAGTAATTAAACTATTTAAAACTTGCAACTATTTCTTTTTTATTTCAGTTTTTAATATCCGATCCATTTGCCAGAATTTTGCAGAGCAAGAAAACAGATCTGCAAATAACCTCCATTACTTTAAAAGTAATTAAACTATTTAAAACTTACAACTATTTATGTTTTATTTCAGTTTTTACTTCAGTTTTTTATATCTGATCCATTTGCCAGAATTTTGCAGAGCGAGGAAACAGATCTGCAAACATTGTTAGCTAACAGGTGTTCAGACAAAAAAAACCTCCCGATTTATTTGCCATCCACAGAGGGACTAGAGAGAACTAATTGCTCTTCAGCAACAGCTAGCTACCTAGTAACCCACACAGTAGACTAGTCAGGTGAACTCCTAAGATGCCTTTTATTGCTTGACTGCCTGCTCTCCCAACATCTACATGGGGTCACATCTGTAACATAGTGGGAGATGGGCAAAATGAAGCACCACCAGCAAAAACTCCATTGCTATTAACCTGATGTTGCAAATAAAAAGGGATGTTAGCACTCAGAAAGGGTTAGGGAAGGTTAAAGATACCAAGTCTGTAACTAGGGTAAAAAAGTACCAGTTCATTAAATGCTGACCAAGATTTTAAAAAAAAAAAAATTAAAACAATCACAAGGAAGTTTAAGCACTAAGGTCAACAACACAGTACAAACTTTTGACTATTTTAAAAATTTAAAGAAGAAATATTAATTACCAACCTTAATGCCAAAGTGTAGGTTCCAGGTTGCCGTTGGCTTTCACGAATGAGATAGCTTCCCTCTGCAACACTTAATAATTGGTCAGCTTCCTCCCTTGAGATCATCCCATGGAATCTGAGGAACAAAGACTTTTTGAAACACACGCCGTTTCACTTTTAAATCACCTTTTCCTCTTCTTTTAAAAAACACCAACCAGCGGTAATTAAAAAAGAAACAAACATAAAAATGACTGATTTGCAGTATTCTACAGCTTAAATTAATCTCCCTTTCTGCCTGCATTTGAAGTCATTTTAAATGGTTTAGAAAGTTTTCTATGAAACAATATCTATGAAACAAGTATATAGCTTTTTAATTCTGCATCTAACAATTTAATATGTAGAAATAAATCCATTTTCTGGTGGCTTCACATGTTTTGTGCCAGTGGCATGCACTTCAACATTTTGCAGCATTCAGGGATATTATGGCAACTTGCTAAAATCTTGGGGATTGCATATAATCTCAGTAATTACTGGTATAATAACCTAGCAACACTACACATCTTTTACCAAAATAAACACAAATAAGATCCGCTTTGTTTCCCCACACCACATCTAACCATCTTTGCCTTAGCAGTCTGAAATAGAAGACACATACATACTGTACACTTGTATTGTATTTGTGATCCAAACCTTTTTTTTTCCCCACACACAAACACCTTTTGCAAAAGCCAACTGGAAGGGGAGGTAGACAGAGACAACCCTTTGAAAGTATAGAAACATGTTTTTCTCACTTAAGGTAGCACTCAATGATACCCATATCCATCAGAAAACGCAGCTGTAATTTTAGGCAGACAAAATTGATGGTACTGCAATAATAATCTGACAGTGAGCAAGACACACTGCTGTAAAACACACAGGAGAAACAAAGGGCCCAGAGCAAAAGCTTGCAAGCTCTTCTGTAACTATTGTCAACCAACATGTTCAAATAAACCAAAGATCTATGTTACTTACTCTCTTCCATAATATTTGGGTCTGTTCTCTACCTAGAAGAAACAACAGAAACTGTAATGTTTCATAACAAGTGAACCCATACAGTAAGCATACTGTCTGTAATATAGTATTAAAAATAGAAAGGGATATAATGCGAAAGCACAGACGAAAATCATCTACCATCCTGGGATTTTCCCTGTTGGTGGAATATAGGGAAACCAAAGGTAGACCTTTGGGAAACATTGCACTTCTGAATGGCTTAAAACAAGGTGAGAAAGAATGAGCAGCTTGGATCACATCATCCTCGGGGCTTGGCTCTGCTCACACAAACTGATGGCATTAAGTATTGCTTGTACAAACTGCCAAAAAGGGGAAACAAAAGATTCGTTTCATGGGTGTAAGTGTGTTATATTGTTAAGCGCACTAATACAGTGAAATACCTATAAAACTCTTAAATTTACAAGTTATCTTCCATCATAAAGCTGTTGGTGCCACTGCTGCGAGAAATTAAGCCACTACCATATCCCCTCAGAGTGAGGGCAAATGGTAGATTAAACGATCATTAGCAAGTGCCTAAGTCCTGCACTCCTTGACTTCACTAAACTGTGATCTGTAGTATCACCTAAAAGACTTCAACAACAGGTGTGCATGTGTTATGCTGTGTAACACAAGCCCATCCACGCTCTAGAGACCATACGGTGTAAATGCACACAACATGCAAGGCTGTCAGAACACAATTTGTCTGCTACGTATTTCAGACAAAGTAACTCCTCTGCAATTGTCCAGGACGCTTATAGACAAATGAAGAACTGCAGACCTCCCCGAATCAGCTCAAAAATCTAAACCACCAGATTATCCCTCCTTGCTAAATTTAAAGGAGGAAACTCTTTGGGGAGTAAAATTCAACAACTATACAACCTGAACTACAAGAGTATAAAATGATCTGGCTATAATAAAACACAAAGTACAGTAAACTGCCACTTCAGTTTCTTTTTTCCATCTTTTCAGAAAAAAAAGCTATTAAAATTAGCATGTCTCTGCAGTCATCTCAGTGCAGTATAAATAAAGATTTCAGATGTCCAAGACAACAAAAAATACATCCTGGTGTACAGTCTAATAACAACTCTTCACATTCCCAGTAAATAAAAAACTATTGTGATGGTTCATCACTTTTGAAAAATCATCCCATCACTGGAAAGATTTATAATGTTCTAAAAGGTTTCCTTTTTGTACATAACAGCAAACAAGAGCTGACCACTGTGATAACTGCTTTCAAAGGGCCTGAAGAGACTGGATCATTTCAAAAAAGAAAAAGTCCTGCATATATTTTGTTAAATGTAGGCTATTTCTTCAATAGAAAGATAGCAACACAAATGGAGAAAAAGTGAAAACATTTTATTGTTGTTATTATACAAACTTGCAACAATTCCTAGCTAAAACCCTCAAGACAAGACACTAGTCTCAGACAGTTGTTAAAAAAAAGAATCCTGTGGTGAGTAAGATTTTGTTGTCTGTCTATTGAGATTTTATATTTACCTTGGTGAATACAGTGAATTTATATGACAGAACTGGAAAATTTATATAGGCAAAAGCATTCCATTTCAGAAATGGATTAGTAATGTGACAGGACATCTTCAGAGTACTTGCAAATCCTAACACAAATTACGGTATTATACTCTGTGTGCAAACATCTGAAAATGTGAACTGGCAGATGACTGGAGCAAAGCATCAGAGAAAAGCTCCACTGGACTTCCAGGCAATTGTAGCTGGGTTTGCAGTTCATCTTGGTGGATGATGAGCTAAAGAGGAGAATAACCAGTTCTGTTAACATTGAGTCTCTACTGGTCAGTTTTGCCAACTTGCAAAAACTTCAGCATAAATGTTGATGTGTAACACCGTTGGCTTGTATAAGACTCAGTACAACTAGAACCCCAGTTCACCCAGTTTTATTGCCTGTTTTTCGGTGCTTTGGTTTTTTCCATAACTTTTAAAATTTATGATAATATTAGGGTTTTTTGACACCTAGATAGAATGCATACATATAGACTCTAAGGCAACTCCATCAAAACTCAGCAGGGGTCTTTTAATTCACTCAGAATTAACTGGGCTACATACACACTTAGGGTAGTTCATGTGAACTTACTAAAACACACAGATTACCCGTAAGCCAAATTTACATGTAAGACGATAAACACTGTTCTCCAGCTTCCTATAATGCTTCCTACAAGTATCGTGACATCAACTTTACTCAGAGCAACTTAGGCATAAAAGGTGGTGTAGCATTTGTTCTTACTATAGGTGTCCTTAGCTGCACCAGGACTAGAAGAAACATGCAGCTTTCTTGGTCTTTTGAGGCTGTCTGGACTTCACAAAGTTCCTGCCAGACTGTATTTCTACAAATTACAGCTGCAGGCACCCACGTATCCTCCAGTTGCATTTGAGCACTGAAAACCAAAACAGTTCAGTTCAGAAGCTTCATTAGTCTAACTCTCACACTCAGCCAGCCTTAACTTAAGGAGACAAAACCAAAACATCCATCTGGACTGGAACTAAAACCCACTTAAGAAAGGAAATAAATTTTTAAATGAAATCAAAGCAGTAGCAAGAAAGCAGTCATTTTAACTAAAGCTGTTAGCTGAAAATACAGTGTAATTATCCTCTGCAGAGTTTCTTTCTGATTTGGCAGTATTTTTGGACTCATCATATTGTTGAGCAGAAGTAAATGTAGCCTTAGCTACTTCATTTTCTCTGTATCCAAAGATCAGCTGAATGCTAAGTCTTTTGACTTCTCAGGACTTTTTATTTATGGGAAAAATTTCCTATTGCTGTTTGTTTAGCCTATGTTTAGCACAGTTTTAAAAATTGCTTCTAACTCAGAAAAAAAAAAAATAATTGAGAGATATTTGTTTTCAATGTGCTTATTTGTATAGCACTGATGAAGAGGCCATAGGAAAGGTTCAGGTGTCACTATGATACCTGCAAGAAACACAAAAGTCAGTGAGATACCCATCATTGCTTTGTTTCTGTTTTTTTCAAACTGAGGTGTGAAGCCAATGAAACCAAGTTTATGAACAGATAAATAGGGCAGATTTGGCAAGTACCTTGGCACAGCCATTCCTTTGGAAAAGAGCTTAGTTACCATGAAAGCTGGGAAGTCATTCTGGGTGAATATCATACAGATAAAGCTATCTTTGAGAACAGCTCTTAACAAGGATGTGTATTATATATGCCCAGTCTATGCCATGTTTCTTGACTACTCACAGAAGCCATTTTTGCAAGGCTACATAGAGATGCTGTTTAACAGCCTTGTTAACTACTAGCACTGAATTAGGATGAAGCCTTGTAATAGGATGGAAAAGGCCAGTGATTTTAATTATCTTCATCATTTGTTTGATATTTTTTCATACATAGTTATTTAAAATTTATCATGGAGTGCCTTCATATAGCAGTCAAGGATGCCCTAAATATGCCTGCATGCGTGCACATGCGTATATAAAAGATTATATACCCAACAAATACAAATTCCAGGGAGGTCATACAATATTAATTGGACAAACAACATTACAATTTGGATGTAAGCCTCATGCAGAAGTCAAACATCCCTAGAACGTTATGGAATCATCAACTTTACAAGTGAACATCATACAGCGTTAAAAGCTTTGGCTCTGCTGCACCTTCACAATAAAAAATCCCAAATGAATGCAATGCTCTTTTTACCTCAGCGTAACTCCACTGTGCGTTGCTCTGATACGAAACTGGTGTAACAGAGCAGAAACTCAGATTCTCTGTATTTGAAAAGCATTTTATGTTAAGTAGGTCATTCTGCTGAATACACCTCTCAGTATCAGCACTTGTACAACAGGTGCCTTTGCACCTTAAATAAAAGGTTGGGTTTTTTACAGTGTGATTTCCAATTATTCTTTAACAAGTGCTTTTTCCCCTAATCATCACTCTTGCTTATGTCAACAAGTGGAATACAATAAGGCAAGAGGAGCAATTTACATGCTAATACCTTACCAAATTACATGTTGTTCCCTCCCACTGACCCCTCTGATGTTCTCTGGACCAAAATCCTCTTCCTAATATTTATGAATTTGTTTATACAGCTGAATAACTTAACCACTTAGGAAAAGATTCTGCTCCCCACTGACTCACGCATGGCTAATAGAAACCCAGCTGAGAAAGAGCAGATCACAAAGCTCAACACTAGCAGGAGAGGCTGAGACCAGAGAGAAAGGTTAAACACGTTACTGCTCGCTGAATATATTTTCACTTCAAATCTGGCTCAGCTGCATAAATTGTTCAATACTTATAATGAAAAACACTTACCTGCATTATAACGAATTAATGCAGAAGTAGGAAAATGCACACTGATAATGTATTCTTTCAATTTTACCTTTATTAGGTAAAAATAAGCTTCAAAGAGCTTTTTTTTGGTAAATGGATTCTTTAATGAGAAAATGTATATTTAATACATTCTGTTCTGCAGCTAAACACCTGCAACTGACTGATTCGTTCGTAGCTCTATTTTATTTAGTTCAATTCTCACTAGTTTCTAAAAACTGCAGATTTTATTTCTCTGTTTCTACAACAATGTTCATAGTGCAGACACAGGTTTACTCTGCAGTTCAGGGGCTGGGATGAAGCTCTGTTAAAACACAAAATGTCTCTCCTCTTTTTTTGTTCCCTCTGGCACAGGGAAAGTTTTACACTTACTTAAAGTTTGTCATATGTTATAATCTTGTTTTGGAATAAATTCCTAGAAATATAATAGACACTAATGTGTTGCATTTCTTTCTTCAGTGATGACAGGATTTAGCAGAGCATTTTGACTGCTTGGGGTACTTTTGCCAACCCATTGACTCTAACAGACTAACCTGTTCATAGAATTAGACCTGGAGGATCTCTCTACGTAGGGATGCAGTACGCTCAGATAACCTCCAAAGTGCTTGAATGATTAGTTCATGCAAGACGCCACTCACCCACAGCAAATCTTCCTCCCTAAAACAGTCCAACTTTTCAATTTGCCACCTGTATAATAGCTAATAAAATTTTGTAATTAACAGTATTAAAATTCAGTCATAACAAGGATGAGAAAATTATAGTGGTCAGTATGATTCATATTTGAAGAAGCTTTACACAGATGCTTTTATATTTGGCTGGCAAGAGTAGGTCTCTTGGTTGATTCTAAAAAGAAGGCAATCTAGATCTGATCAGTAGCTGAGTGATTTCCAGCACTCCAGAGGCAGGAGACATTTTTAATTTTCAGATACTGTATACACATTTATATGTCTGCTTATTTGACTGGATAGCCTAATAGTATTCTAAGAAACTCTATGAAGGAGAACTTAGTGTAAAATGTGCTTGTGACTTCTTATTACCTAGGGCAAAAAGACCTCAAAGCACTTCTCTGCAGTCAAACTAGCATGGGATATAATGCCAACAGATCTTATTGAACATGCTGGACCCCTTTATCAGTTTACAGTTTCTCCCTGACTACATGGTATGTATGCATTTTTCAGTCAACATGCAAAACAATTACAATCATTATGTTATCTGTTGTAAGATTTCCTTCACTGTGCTGGTACTTTCCCAATCCTTACATTCCTATTGGGGGTGGGGGTTGTTAGTTTGTTTCTTTTAAAGAAACCAAAAGGTATGTAGAAAAATGAAGGTTCTAATTCTGCAAGAATGAAAACATTCACAACTGAGACTCTCAAAGCATCTAACTGAAGAACTTGAAGAATTGCCACTCATCACTACAAGAGCCAGGCAACTTTATAAGCATACACAGTAAGAAGTTCTGTCATTACGTGAGTAAACCATAGCAGGGCTCTGAGATAAGACTCAGCAAATAAAAGACTACAGTGATCGTACAGGTGTAGTGTCAGCAGGCTACAAAAAATCCTTCATACATTTTACAGTATGCATATATACATATATGTACACACATACTAGCACTTCTTCCACCAGTGAAATACTTTTGAGGAGAGGAAGGAAAAAGCAACTATTCAACAGCACTTAAACACAACCCATTGGAGGAAGGGAGTAAAATACTTCATCCTATCCAGGTAAGCACTCTGTACAATCACAAACCTGTATTATAAGACTAAGCTCCTACAAGACTTCAGATATTTTGTATATTAATGTAATGAAAAATCCTATCATAAACACACAAAATATAAAAAAACTTCCTAATAATGTTGCAATGGGAATAAAAAATGGGAAAAACCTTCCTTTTTTTCACAGCTCAGATCTTATCTTCTACAGATCTGTCTTTCAAATCTCCATCCCACCTTATTTGATGTACATAAGATATCTGCACAACAACCTTAACAAGAATACCCCTGCTTGGACCCTCAATAACAGTAGAAACACTGGTTAAACCAAAAATTTTGCTACAATGCTTCTTGTAAAATTCATGTATTGTTCTTTCCTATAGCTATGTCTTGCTTAAGTGCAATCAGCTATAGCTATACCTTTTATAAAATACAAATCTATCAAATTAACAAAGGAAAACAAGAGTGCTTCCACTAAATGCAATATTTCACTACTGTTAAATCTCTACTTTTTATCTGAAAAATTGACAGACTACTTCATAGAACCACAATTGGACATTTGTAAAGATGACAAAGAAATGCCTGTTTAATTCTGTAAAGTAATCCTCCTTGTGATCTAGACTGTAAGCTATTAATGTTCCTGACAGTGCTACGTCCCTCCGTATTTAATACTACGTCAAAGTGACTACCATATTTCAAAGATTAATTTCCTTTCTCTTGGCACATGATAAAAATGCTTAAGTTTTATTGCAGCAGTATAATAACTTTCAGTGGTTACTCAGTAAGAGCTGTGTTTTGTAATACTGCTTAACAAGTCAAGCCTAACATTTCAGCATTTTTGAAATTGAAATTAATGTTTCCTAGGTTCCTATCTGAAGCTGCAAGAGAGATGCAGTTATGAGTAAAAATCTTGCTGGTATGGGTGTCTGGCATCAGTTAAACCCTCCAGCACCACAGCTCTGGAGAGGTGCTGCTCTGCTGGATGGCAGCTCAGGGCACACTAGAAATTGGGGGTCTGCCTCAACAACTGACCCCATCAGCAGGTGCGTCTGTATCACTGTATATCAATGGGATCCTGTTGTTACTGTTTGGATCCTTTAAATCTGTGGCTCTGCATAGCTTAGCTACTAGTATTAATGAGTCTTAAGTACTACGACTCAAATAACAGCACCAGGGGAGGTTTCAGTCTTCCCTCTGTTGATTTATTGCATGCACCTAGCAGCGATGTGTGTACAAACAGGTGCATAGTTCCCCTGTACAGCTCTGCTCTTGCTTCTGTGAATTTCTGACCCAAAAAGGAGGAGAAAAGGCATGTTTCCATGTACCTAGGAATCAAAAAAACAGTAAATGATTCTCGGGTAGACATATCAAACTCAAAATGCTTTTTAATTTGATTTTTAGATCAAATGGATTTCTAGGTACCAGTGCCCCCAAGGCCACTTACTCTAATCACAGCACCAAGTGTCCCAAGGAACTGCTGTTTGGGTTGGACACCATTAAGTATACAGTTGGAATTACTGGACTTTATAAAACTGAACCTTTATAATACCCACCTCACGAGTGCAGGTTATCCTTCTAGGATGGGGAGCTTCCTGTTGCAACTGATATACTGGGAAAAGGCAGAAGTTAAATTCTGATTAATACAGAATCATTCTATAAGTTAGGCATTTTAACATTAAATGTTGCTGTTTAAATAAAGAAGACTTTCTGCAAGATTTAATGCAAGGATACATATATCAAGGTCTCAAAAATTACTTACAAGTGGTCAGAAAAAAGAATGTTGCTAGCCAAAATGGGATTATTGATTATCTTTACAATTAATTGATCAAGTACTAGGGAGTAACTAGGTGAGACCAGTCAAGTTTCCACCAAGCAGATCAGAAAAGGAATCATGATAAATGCAAATTAAATTTTATTATATGTCAAATCAGGCTGCTGTCAGACTTTCTTCAGTAAGCAGATGCAGTCCCATACTACTACGCTGGGCACACAGTCACCTGAAATACATCAAGACTTTACAAGAATCATTCAGAACTTTGCAGAATCAATCCCTCTGCTTTTGCCACTGCTCAGTGATGACCTTTCTGAACAAAGAGGAAAAAGGCCTTTGCATTTGCAGATCTAAAGACATCAGGAGTTGAGTAGCAGAGTGAAACAGTTAAGGCCCAAATTACGACATACACTTACTAGCACCCTCCCTCCCCCTTTTTTTTCTTTTTTTTAAATAAGCCTCATCAAGCCAGAATAAATCTTAGGAGCCAGTTGTAAATGTAATGGTACTAATGTGCAGACTTTCTAATATAATACCAAAGGAGTGACTTTCAACTCCTATCCCAAAAAGAGTTTGGTTTGGCAAGTCACCTTTAAAATGGCTCTGTCAACACTAAGTATTTGAATAGTACTCTAGAACTGATAAAATGGACATTTGGAATTGTAATCTTTTAAAATTAAATTATGTTTCAATCATTAGTACTAACACCAAGGTCTAATAACATGCGCTGTCACCTCCTTCAGATAATAAGACCATACATTGATTTAACCAGTAAGATTTGACTTCACTACATTTCTCATTTCATCATGAGTCCTTTCCACTGACAAATGCTGTATTTATGTGCCAAGTCACATGCGAATGGAGACAATGGCAAGATGCCTGAAGATATAGCAATCATAAGATAAACTGGAAAAATTAACTTCCTTTGTTCCAAACAAAAAACCTAATGGTTTTTCCTGACGTTACTAAAATCAAATCCTTACCATTCTGTACCGGTATTACACAAATGATTTTTGCAAGTGATGAAGAACAGCACACTAGTATATAAAACAGTAATTTTAAATACAAGCATAGCATGACCATTTATTTTGCCAGCATACAGATTCCCTAGCTTCTGTTGTAAAAGTTGTATTTGATGGCACTGTGCCTTGTCCATAACTAATTCTGAGAACTGTAGAGTCAAGTTCAAAGGAAAAAAAAAAAACAAAAAAAACCCAAACACAGAGCAAATATGGATTTCTCTGAATTTCACAGAAGACCAGTGGAGACTCACAATCGGCATGCTCTGCAGGAATTGGCTAAAAACTGAGAACTGTTTCCCACCTTGCTTCAAGCCAGGCTGAAAAGATTTTCTGGAAGGAAATTCGTCTTCTCCAAAGGCAGTACCTTTCTCCTTTTCCAGTCAGAAGCACAGCAGGCAGACTAGTTAAGTTACAAAACAGGATGCCTATCCCTCCTCCTCTAATTGATGTATGCAATTCAAACTGTTCAGCACCAGTTTCCTTGCTGTAATTATGGCCAAGGAAGTCAAACAAGACATTCCTTTTCATCCATCATGAGACAGAAATACAATCAAACCCCATGCCTCTGCGCTTAATTCTGAACCCTGGGAAGAGTTCACCACGGTGAACCATGACAGTGTAGTGGGTGCGCGTACATTTGCACGCACCCAAGCCTTCAGCTCCTGGCAAGCTGCCAATGAAGATTTGGTGTTAGAGAGGCTGGACCCCCCTGTTATAGATTATGGCATGGAATAAACCGAACAAAGAGGCAGTGAGGCAGTGTTCCCTGAGTTCACAGAAGGTACAGAGCTGTGATTCACTGTTACTGCTTACAACGGGGAGCAAAATACACAGATCTCAGTAACAAGTATTGCAATCATGACTAATGATGTTTAATACCAAGGAGCAAGGTGTCTCAGTTTTATCTTTTAGCCCTCCGCTGCAAGAAAAAAGCTTGTTCAAATCATTCTGTGTGCAAATTACTTAATATTAAGTGGCTGGCTTGGCATATGACAAGCTACTGGCATAATAAATGATGATTCAAAAGGCACAGACAGACTTTGCTACCAGATTCACAAACAGACCAAGGTCCCAGCCGTCCCAATTACATGACAGCAATTGCATATGTTGGCAATTATTAAAAATGGTTCAAAGTCATCCACATAAAGAAAAGACTGAAGATGGACAAATTAAAAGTCTTCAGCCTTTTTTTAGACTTGTTGCCTTTCTATTTTCTTCAATTAACATAACTGTATTTTAAGAGACCCTGATATTCCTAGACTGTTAAGGCATATGCAGTTTTGCCACAATTTTTACTACAAATTTCACAATATCTGACTATTTACTTACAGCCTAAGCTCTTTGAAATTTCTTATGAGACATTTTCTCATTTACAGAAGTAATCTAATGCTCATATTGCATAGAAGATCTTGACTATGTAACTCATGATCAATTTAACAACTCAAAAATTGGAAACCAAACCCAAACAACAAGGCTGATTTACGAGTTTTAAGGCCAAACTGTGATTTTTTAATGCGTCAGGTTGGCAACGGCAGGGACAGAACAGAAACAACTGACCTCTGTGAGCCATTAACAGAATACTGGTCTGTGTGACAGAAAAGCTGTTTTTCTAGTGCTCATTTAATTCTACTCTATATACTTTAGCTGACAAAAATACTTTGATCTACTCTTTTACACTTACTCTCTTTCTAACCCTGTTTTTCATGAAGGCTTTAAGACCAACCCAAAATCTCCAATTGTAAAGAATCTCCCACTGCAGGATGGAAACCTGTTTGAAATAACTACATTTTCTCAGGTGCTACATCTCCCCAACCTTTAGAGAATAACATTTTCATCATGTGAAATGTTGCTTGAGCAAATCCTTTTAGCCAGCCTGAAGACACCAAGCCTTAGGAATATATACAAAAGAAAATGCAAATTTAGGTTTGACAACACTAAACTGTTAAGTGTGTTAAACACACAAACATTCTGCTTTCAAAATCTGCTTTTAAAAGAAGACTCTTCTTTCTTGCTGTGGTTCCTCAAGTCTCAAAATGTCTCGCACCTTAGCTTTTCTATCTACAGAGAACTAGAATTTAGAGGTGAGACACTGTGGGAAGCTATGATGCTTTGCTACAGTGCCATTTGTCTTGTGTTCTCTTCAATCTCCCTGAAACTCCACCAGCGCTTCCAAACAACAGGTTATTCCTTTACATGGAATTTTTCTGTATTTAAAAATTTAAGGTTGGTTGTGTTTTGGTTTTTTTGTTTTGGTTTGTTTTTTTTTGGTTTTTTTTAAATTGGGAATGAAAACCAGCAAGTTGTGAAATTCCCAAGGCAGTGGTGCTCTGATCCCAGGGCAATGTGCCTGGACTACTGCCCTGCACACCTGACTGAGGCAGCCTGCAAGGCCAGCTTCCTCTGAGCTAGGGCACGCACACTGAAAAACTGCAGAGCCTAGGCAGGCAGACTGGTAAGAAACCGGACCCTTCTAGTCAGGGCTTCAAAAAACCTGCTTGTGATTTGTCATGCCAGGCCAAACAAATGCTCTCATTTTACTACATCAGCAAATTTTGGGGGAAAATTATTTATTTTGAGTTTTTTTCTAACCAGCTCAAGTCTCAACTGTAGTGATGCAAGGTACTAGAGCACAGGAGCCCTAAAAGTTTGCAAGTGATATGAACTTTAAGGCATGAATGGAGTTTATGGAAGCCCCAGTCTAAGCAGCCAAACCAATATAAGCCAGACCCACACAGGAGTGGGACCACTTATGTTAGTACAGCGCAGAGAAGCTACTCCTCTAAATGATCTGCATTCACTTGTCCTTGAGGATAAACAATTGCACCTACCTCTAAATAGTAATGAACCCCTTGATGCTTCTTAAACTCACATTCTGATAAAATGAAAAATGAGTCTTTTAAAGCAACCAACAGAAAGTTTTTGAGCTCTGCCTTGGGAGGGGGTGGGGAATCCATTGAGATACTTACAGTAAGATTTCCAAACAGGTGGTCTGTATTCATCAGTATCTGAAAGAAAAATGACAAATCTTAATGTTGTGTTAGAAACATTTTAACACAGAAATAACCCTGCAGAAGCACTTGCTGATTTATTAAGACAAATATTGCACTTAGGTTCTAAAATTATTTTTTACTATCAGAGTATAGAACAGCCTGTTAAAAGTTCCCCCCTTCTTTACTTAAACTGAAAATATGAAAAGGTATTTTCTTTAGCCAGCTAGAATAAAAACTATAGCAGAAGTCAAAATACTGGGGGGGGGGAACGCATATTTTTTTAATATGTATAGATCCTTAAGTTCCCTTTTAAATTACACTAGAAAGATGAAAAAAATCTCAATCTATACTCCAATAAATCAGTTTTCAACCAGCTTATTCCCACCATTAGCTTTTTCCTCTTTGGGATAGCAAATAACTCCTCCTAAAATAAAATCAGAGTATGTAAGTGCTATGAAATATTTTGCAAAAAGGGAGGATTTTTTTCATACTGAGTACAAACTGTACTTGGAAGCACTCAGTACATATTAAAAGCACCAGCATATTTTTAATCCTGAATTTTATTTCTCAAATAAAATAAATTTTAAAAAAATCCCAGTGTATTCTAAGTTCTGTCTCCCTTATGAGTTGCTGACAACTGATCTGACATTTTGAGCTCAGGGCTCTGTTGCAAACCTTGTCTCTGATCCACTGTTTTACCACCCTGACCAGCTCCAGTTCTTATGCTACAAGGTACGGAGGCTTTCTGCAAGACGCTGTGCTTATCTGCCTTGGAGCTGGTGGGAGTTACTCAGTACTCATTACACCACAGGGTCACAAGTTGAGACAACCATGCAGCCAGCCTTGCTGTTTGGAGCCTCTTCTCACTGCAGCATTCATGTCTGAGCTCTGTTTGCAATTGCCTGCTCGCTGGGCTGGAACTACCTGCTGCATCCAACAAAACCCCAATTTCTCGTTTTTATTATGAGGTTATGTGAAGATCAAGCAATCTGGGAACCTGTCGCTTGAATTTTGGCCTGAGTGGCATCTCCGCTTGAGAGTTCTTAAAGTCTCCAAAGCCGAGCCTGAAGCTGGGAAAGGATTTTGGTTTGCCTCCCCTTAGGACAAGCAATCTGCCGCCTTCAGATACTTGCTTTAGTCCATCTCTCCCACCTACAGTCACGTCAAAAAATCTCTAAATTAGAGCTTAGTGGAATAAGATCTTTTCCACAGTTCAATTGGCACAGACTTGCCCAGACCCACCCAGCACGCTCTCTGCCCTGCCTAGGCTACCATTTTGCTTTTTTTTTTTTCCCCATGTATTTTAGTGCTACGCATGATGAGGGGGCAGTCTTTACGGACTACCTCAGTAGTCATGGGTTTTATAAATACAATTCATTACGACTTTATTATTAAAGCAGCACTTTAATAATAAAACTGCCATCCCCCAGAATACAATGGCTTTTGATCTTTGGATGGTCCTGCAGATACACTACTGCGTCCTGGGGATCGGCCAGAGACAACTGCACAGAGACCTTCAGCAGCCAGTGCTCTACTACGGCAGTGAAAGAAAACCAGCAGCAACAGATGCAGCCATGGTTGTTCATGCCTACTTTGATACCTTTAATTAAGGCAGTGCAAGTCGATTCATTCCAGAAGCATTGTAATGTGATCCCTTAGCACTGCAATGTCACATGGAAAAAGGGCAAGACTTGTAAGTAAAAATAACGAGCTGAGTCCCAGAAGACAATTCCTACCCCGCTAGCTGAATTTTCTTTTGCTATAGTCTTTTTTTGGCAATATGTGCACCAGTTGGATTTACAAATAAATAATTTAAGGAAAACACGCACTGTATTTGTAAAATATGAGCTGACTGTTATGAAAATACAAATATCTTGGCAGTCTAACCTATACTTGCTCGCACTCAGGCCATATAATTGTTACAACTAAGGGCAGCATGATCATAAAACCGAAAAGCAACAATATTTGTGCCAAACAAAAAACCCCAAACCTTGTTAAAGTCAGGCAAGAACAGCAGTAACTTTCATACAACAAACATTTAACATTCAGAAATTGGAAGGAATGATTTATGTTATGCAGCTGTGCACAAGGATTTTGTTAGAAAATCTGTCGGTGAGCTTTACTGCATTTACAGTGTGAGAATACCCTCCGGCCATCCTACATGAGGTAATGAAAAAACAAAAGGTCATTTCTATTGTGATTTAAAAGAAAAAAAAGTTATCTGATATAAAATACTGTAGCAGCAAGTACAGTGCAGTAACAATGGTGAAGCAAAGGGTCTTCAGTGTTTGTTTCTATGCAAGAATGTTTCTATTACTAAAACCACCCCACTACACAAAGATAAAATAGAATAAGCATAAACATCAGACTCATCTGTTAGTTACCTGTTTTTAAAGATTAATCAATGTAGTCCCATTTAACACATCATCAGTATTTTGAAATGCATTATTAGGAAAAGGATTTGATTTTCAGATGGTGCAAGCTTCCACGTACAGCATCTTCAATTAGGCATCCAAAGTACCCGAAAAGCACTTTAAGGCACGATAAAAAACCCACAGAAAATGCTGAACCCAAAATACATTTTGTCGCTAATGCTGCACCACTTTCTAATTAACGCAATAAACCTTACTCTGTCAGTTCTCAGATTTTTCTACAGCTCCCATCAGCACACTATCTCAGCTCTGCTAAATGTTTCTGTGATAAAATCGTTTTCTACAAGCTGTGCATCATGTTTTATCTTAACTGTATTTTCTGCCTTAAGTGAGATGCAATTCAGCTTATAGCTGCTCTTCTCCAAAGGTCTAGGGCACTACAGAAAACATTAAGGCATAAACTGATGCTATCAGCTCTGTCCAGATGTGATCCTACCAGCATTGGTGAGACTTTTGCCAGCATGAGGGCACTCCCATTGGCAAGGAGATTTTAGATCAGGCACACTGTCCATGTACATGAATTGCAATTTCAAACTGAGACCAGTTTCAAGCTGACAGATGCTGGTGCTGAATAGTCTTTCTAACCTTTAAAAGTGAAAATGTTTGATCATTTTCCATTATCCCAAGCAATGGCAGTTTTTTTTAACTCTTCAGAATTTTGCTCTGATTAGAAGGGTATATGTATAAGATTTTATTTTTACATATTATAACAGGACTCCCTAAATTTCTCTACTCTGAATCCATACTGATATCTAATAATTTTCCACCCTGAAAAAGATCAAAAAGAAACAGCTGTCTGCCCCAAATCTGTACTTTCAAGCTCCTAAATAGACCTGTCATATTATAAATATGTATGTATGTGTAAAGAAAAGAGTAAGAGTATCTTAAACTGCTGCATCACTTGAAATCCCACTGAGACCCAAAACTATATGCAAGGTTAAGGGGTGGGGGAGAAACAATTCTGCAGGACACATGAAAATACATTTACAGACCTTTACCCTGTAGAATCAATTTTTGCTCTCGAACCCATAGCAAAATCAAACTTGTCTTTGAAGCAAGCACCTTATCACAGATGCATAAGAGCTGGTGCCTCTAATTTAGGCATGGACCTGCATTTCGTACATACCCTATGTGATGGGTTGCATGTCTCTGCTTCTCCAAGGGCAAGGGTTTGCCAGCCCACCTCTCTCCCTCTCTCCAATGGACAAGGACAGGAGTGATTCCTAACTATTTCTTAAACAATTCTCAGCACTTTCTTGCCATCATCTCCTTTCCTCCCAAACACACCCTCCTCCTCCTCTCTTTTCCAGGACTTTGGTCTCTCCCAGCCTTCACAATCTTCATCTGCACACAAGACCTCTCCCGTCATCCTGGAGCAACACTTTGGTTTGCTCCCCACTGCTGTCCTGCTAGGACTCACCTACCCAGCCCACTCTTATCTGTTTCTCTACTCAAGGCTTCTTTGAAATTTGCCTAAACACAGAGAAAACAGAGGCAGAAAAGCCCAGAACAGCACAACAGGCAGGTTCTGGCAACAGCCCCTTTACAGGCAGAAATGTCAGCGAGGCAGGAGCATTGCTTTCCGGGCCCAGCATGCCCTCCTTTAAGCACACAAATTAATGAAACAAAAAGGAAACTATGCATCTTAGGCATGAACCATCTGCAATTAAGAAGTGAAAAGCACAGAATGATCATCAGAAATACATGCTTGCACAGAAAAGGACTTCTGCCAATAGAAAATCATATAGCCATTTAGGAAAAGTTCATATACAGACACAAACACTAGGAGAGCATCTCAGATTTTTCCATAAACTCAAATGTGACTAACTGTGACATTACAATGTAGCATTTCTCTTCATTATTTTCCTTCTTTCTTACCCATTTCCATTTTAACCCTTATATAAATCTGGACAACTGTAGTAGCTTCAGAGCATACATTTTAACTGCAGATATGAAAACTGTTACTATTGCCTCAAACTGTTTAGACTGCTTGTCTCTGTGTATTCCTTTTATAGAAAGGATAAAAATGTTTACCTCTGCTTGAAATGGTTCTTTCTCTCTCCCCACTGCAGATCAGCCAGCTCTAGGGTAGAACAGCAGCAGCTTAACTACGTATTGGAACCCCATAAAGCAATTTAGGACTTACTGTGAGGTTTCCTGTAGAGAATTCAGTTTTATTTTGCTTTTACTGGACATCATTCCCTGCAGCACAGTGATCTGTAGCATCATGCTGGAGATTAGTTTAACACTGTCTGGGAGGAAATAATCAGCTATCTGCTGACACAGCAGCTCTTGCTCCAGACTTTGATTTTATTTAGCAACATCCCTATTGAACACAGGTGAGGCCTCAGGTGGTGAACCTTGTGGAAGAGGCCAGCTCTTAGGCATGTGGACCAAACATCAACATGATCAGGAGAAGAAAATCCAATTTCATGTTTTCTGAACCAATCTACAACCAAGGAATGGTGTAAGTCATAAATATGAAAAGATGAAAGAAAGTATAAAACATTCTTCTGTAAGCTATGGCCTTAGCACTAACCAGTAAGCGTTAACATGTGTTTTAAGATGCTAATCTTGCTTTGTTTGGCAGCAGCATGTATCAAAATTTAACTCCTGGAGAGATGCATGACCAGCAGATGTGGCCATTTGCTGACCCGTACAACAGACTCCTTTTTGTGCTCAAAAAATGACTTCTAGAAAATTCCTCCTCAGCCTCAAAATCTTGCTTGTTAGCACCTTCTCTATGCCCAAAGGATGCACATAAAATCATTTGACTTACAGAAATAAAGCCATAATTTATTTGCTGGTGAGATTCTCAAGCCACAAAAAAACAGCGCAGTTGAACAGAAAATGTCACTTCATCTCTGTTTTTCAGAGTACCAAGTGCCAGCAGCATTTCAGAAACTAAGCTCAAGCCATCACAAAACATTTTAAGCAGCAGCCAAGCAGGCCCTAGCAGTTAGGGCTTTTAGGCACTCCAACCAAAATAAAACTCAAACACCATTAAGGTAATTAAAAGATTAATACAGACAGCGCCCTAGGCAGCAGTAGTCAAACAGATGGGCTACAATACTATGGTTTCAGGGTAAATACAAGAAGCTGATTGCTGGCTGTGGCAGCACCCAGCAGCACTAGAAGCATTTTGCAGAAGTCCCTGTGCTCCCGGTGGCAGGAGGAGGGGAAGGCAATGGCAGGCAGCTCCCAGAGAGGGGGCAACAGGGCAGAGAGTGCAGAGAACAGCCAAAATATTCCTGTCTATTCCGTGTGTACTTTAGAAGGAAGGGCATACACCAAAGGTCCTTTGTCACTCCTAGATGACACCTTGGGATCCACTTTTTTTTTTTTCCACAAAGCCCCTCTCCACCCCTCTGCTACTGCTCCGCTACCAGTGGCCATAAGTTAAATAACAGTCTGTAATGGGGTGGCAGGCAGAGGCAGAGTCTTGATGCAAAGAGCAAGAACCGCCGTGGGTGGCTACCTGCCCATCACACGAGGTCCTGCAGAAACCAACCCATCCGTGCCCTGGCAAGCAGGGTACCGCACATGCTGCCGCCAAAGGCTGCGGAGAAATTCATTTCTGCTGGTGCTCGGTAAACAAGAGAGAAAGCCATGGTCAACCTTTCTTGCCTTGCATGAAATGTTTTCTTAGGACCAAACGCTTCTTCAGCATTCAGTCCCTCCACATGAATATAAAAAGGCAAACAATTCTCTGGCTCAGTCTTGTCCTGTCTTTGCCTTTCCGTAGCACAGGGGTAACGAATTATTTCTGACCAAGACACCTCACACAGGCTTACACCATGCTTTTTAAGAGATCTCAGGTATATTCACTTTCTCTTAAATAAAAACTATTATATTGTTATTTTACAAAAACTGTTGAGGTTTAAAAGTGACTGTATAAATAATGCTAATCCAAAAGTAATGTTGCTCTATTAGTCCCTAAAAGCAAAGACATTAATGACAAGAACCTGATGGCACACATGACCTGAGCCCATGTGGAAAACACGCGGGGTTTCACAACTAGGCCATCACAGATTTCCTTTGTTTGTGGGAAGATCCCCACAGGGCTGAGAACACCCCAGGGAGTGAGCACCACGCTTTCTCCCAATTCCCAAATATACAATATCCTGTATGACACTCAGCAACAATGACTGATACTTCTAGACTGTTATCGAGTCTTTCATGCTACTTTAATGTTATCCTTGGCACACAATTTCCTTTGACTTAAGAAAAAGAAAAAAGCTCTGAAAACTTTTAGGCATGTCAAGGCTCTTCCTCAGGCAGGCAGACACCATCACTGTAAGGAGCGTCAGTGCAAAAGCTTCCAGATAAACCACCACCTATTTTCTCCACCTCCTCCAGGTGGAGAAAAGATGCCATAGAGGCATCCACTGTAACATGCAGGCAGATGTGACAGCTCGGCACGCGTCCTGGCCGCATGTGGACAGCTAAGCCTCCCCGTGGAGGATCCCCTGCTCCCAGCCCGCTGTGCTGCTGACACAACCCACTCTGGTGGGGAGCTGGAGTGGGGCAGCTGTTAAGCATTAAACTAAAGCCCAGTCTGATCACAGAGACAAATGGCCTCTAGGTTGAAAGAGGAGCTATCGCCAGCCTACACAGTTCACCTCCTGCCAGGGGACAGCACCTGGCAGGCAGAGGTTGCAGGTAGCCAGCTCAACCACACCCAGCTGTTTCCAGGCCAGCCCTGGAGAAGCTGGCATGCAAGTTAAGTCACTCCACCATTCCACCACCACCACCACATCCACCCACAGGGACATGCCCAAGCCTGTGGGCAGACAGCATGGTCACCAGCGACAACTCTCCTCATGCAAAGTTTTACTCCTTTGCCTTGACCTTTGGCGCAGGTTGCAACACTCCTTAATGCCCATAAAACCCCAAGCACCTAGGCAGCTTTAGACTTTTAAAATTAAACTGTATTTGAGTTATTTAAGCAAGAAAATGAAAAAAGCTGAATGTATTTTCTTCACATTTTCCAAAGGCGTTCCCATCTGGGAGGAGAACAAGAGTACAGTACAATCTAAGGGAAAGATATAAACCAGTGAAAACAGGCACTGCTAACAAAAAAAGCCCTTTGGCTGCAGGATGGCACTACATCGCACACACTGTGCCCCAGGAATTTTTTAATGGGACAAAACTTATTTTTCTCTGCTCTTTCATCCTCACATGGTTTTGCTTATACCACTCCAAATAAATACGATTAGGTTTCTAATTACTATTGCAGTAAAAATGATTAAGAGAAAGCTAGTGTGAATGATGTCCCAGAAAGCTACAAGGGCTACTGCCATTCCTCTCATGTGACCAAGTAGGAGACAAGAAAGCACCCAGCAAAAATGAAGGGGCTTAAAGAAAGGCATGTTCTGAATAATTGCAACCATCTTGAGGGGGAGAGAGAAAAAAGATCACGCTACCATCCTGGGTTCTACAAACATCTGATCTGGCAACAATAAACTCCGTGGGAATGCTTCTAATGGGGTTGAACGAGAGACACACTAGAGTTTAATGCCTTTTATTAGCAGATCTACTATTACTGCCTCTTTATGAATGATAGGAAAATTTTAATGAGTAATATTTTGCCTATCACAGGCACTGCTGCTGTTAAATGAACTCATCTTCTAAGTGATTAGACCAGGTTGCAAATGATCTGTTTCTAGATTTTCATTTAACCAAAGCAAGGGAAGCAAGTACTCATTTTTCCTCCTCTTTGCCAGATAAATAGTGGCATCTGACTACACAAATGATGACAAATAAAAATTTAAAAAATCTTTTATAACAAAAAAATTAAATGAATTTTTAATTTTAAACTGGAATTTTCCTATGTGCAATGATAACAAGCAAACACAGCTGTTGCCCTCTTTCTCCTGACTACAGTTTAATGGAGGGGTGGGAAATACCTCTCCCACGAAAGCACAGTTAGCTTTCTGTTCAAGAAAAGTTTCAAAACCTCTGAAATTATTTCTTAGTGTTGCTGCAAGTATAAAAATTTAGACCTCAGAGAGGTAAAAAGATAACAAGTGCCACCTTGTGGGCATTTAACAAAGACAGAATTTAATGTTGCTTTCCGTTTCCAGCAGGGTATCTCAGCCTCCAGACAACAGGCTGCAGCCAATTTTCAGCATTTCTGGGAACACCATCTTTGCTTCCTGAGAAGACAGACACGATGGGAACTGCTGCCTGACATGGCTCTGAGGGTTAGCTGTAGGTACAATAACAGAGTCAGGCTGCCAGCTGTCTGTAACCCTCTGATTTATCTCACCATAGAAGTTATGATAGATCTACAGGCTTATAGGTATCCTGAAATGTCTGGTTTACTCAGTAAACAACTTCCAACTGAAAATGTCAAAATCAAATATGCCTCTAATTTATCTATTTCAAAGAAAAAGAGCCTGCCAATTTTTTTTTTTTTTTTTTTTTAAAAACTCATTTTGGCAAAACTGACTGTGTCTGGCTGCAGCCCTGAAGTGCTGTATCAGTGAGTTAGGCAGTTTCCCATCCTCCCTAAGGGTTATTTCAAAGGTCTTTTGCAAACTAATTGTGCAAGTTCAAAATTGACAGAAATATTCCTTTATTGGATAAATTGCATCTTTTAGATTTGACAGATAATTTGTCCAAGTATCTTCTATCAGTACAGTAAAGTCTTGGAGCAATTCAGAGTAACATCAGGTAATACAACCTTGAACAATGTAATCAAACTTCCCTGGTTTAAATCCAGACTGGTTTTCATTGGAGACACTGTTTTGATCACGGTCAGCGAAGTTTGCTTGGAAGCCAGGAGAAATACCAGTCGAGGCTATTACTCTTACACTGCTCTCACTCCAACCATGGGAAGGGATAATGTAGGAGAAAACATTTACCCTTCAACATTTCCTTTCCTATTTTTTGTTTCCACAAATCTTTCTTTGTCTCCTATTTTAAAAGTCTGCCTGCACAGAGACTGAGCTCATTTCCCATCACTTGTTTTACTCCTTCCAAACATTAATAATCCCAACAAGGGCACATCAGTTTTACCGTAACTTCAAGCCAGTGACAACTGTTATAGCCACAGCCTCAAGGCATTCACAAAAATACGTTTTTGTCTTGATTTCTCTAACATATTTAACAGGGAATATTGATTGAAGTCTGATTACACAAATATTCTGAGCAGTCACCCTAATCATGAAAAAGAACAATATGATATGGTATAAATGTGTCTTCTAGCTGTAAATTAATCCCCTTCCCTGAATAAGAAGTCTGTCTGGTCAAGGTTGAGCAGAAGAGACCCTAAATAAAGGACGAACTTTCAGGCACTTTTGAAATACAACCTCTCCATCCATTGCATAATGCCCTAATTTGCTGAATGGGGAGGGACATTTTATCACCATTTGCTTGGTTGCTTTGAATTTTTTTTCCACACACAGCGCTGAGATAATGAACATACATTCACTTTCCTGCTCTAAAATCCACTTTTAAATAGAGTGTTGTGGTTTTACCAAAAGCTGAATCGCAACAAAAGAGCACAACACTGACCCTGCCTCCCTATCCATTGGTAAAAATCTGCTGAGAACTTGTCTTCCCTTGCAATTTTAGACCAAGATAGCTGCTGTGCGTTCATCAGCCTCCCAGGGGAAAAACAAAACAAAACAAAACCACCCATTAGCAGCCCAGGCAAAAATCAGAGTCACCCAGAGAAAATTAAGAGCAGATCTGATTTCTGACTGCTGTTATAACTGGCCTCAAGATGGACTCACGTGTTCCAAAGCACGTCTCTCTCTAACTGCATCAGATGGTCTAATAGATGCGTTGCCTCTCCTTCCCCAAACTTGACCCAGTTAAATGCTTAGACCATCAGAGTTATAACAAACCTATTACAATTCTTATTAGAAACAGATTTTTCATTTTCTAAAACAGTCGTCAATAACACACGCCATTGCTCATGCAGAAATATGGCTTGCATTTACGTCCTTATTTCCAGAACAGATGCAATACATCAACACTCGTGGCTGGAAGGAGGAGGACAGACTACCAAGTAAAGTACCCTTGCCTGGAACCATGATCATTTTTTATAGTGTCATGAAGGAAACTCCTAAAAAACATTATTGGCAGGGTCAGAAAAAGGGAAATGGACACAATGTGGTGGGATGCCTTTTCTTGAATTGGAATTAAGTTTTTACTCTAAAAGTCATTCTCTAGTTGCTGTGAGCTTATCCTCAATCTGAAAGCTGCAAGTGTCATTCTTTAACTCTTCCTGCTCATATAAAACATCCAAGAGGCCTCCAATGGCACAAAGTGGGATAGTCCAGGTAGAAAAGCTGAAAACTTTACATTCCTTTTTGGCAATTCCATGGCTCACTATTGTAACTGCAGTCGAAGAACTACGGCAAAATATACTTACTCACCAGCCTCTCCCTGTTTCTAGCATTAAATCCATCTTTTTCATAACATTTTCCTCCTCAGCAGGTTCATCTGCTGCACTAGGCAGGAACCAGAGAAAGGAGAGAGAGGAGGTGTGAGTCCAGTCCGTGGAGAAGCTGTGCTCTTAGTCCACTCCTGCACCACCCAGCGCATTGTGCAGCTGGAGAAACAGCCAAATGATCATCTCAAAGGTGGTTTAGCAGCTCTGCAAGCACTGAGAGGTTTTCTGCATGGTCCCCCTGTCTGTCCTCAGTTGCCTCTGCATTTGGGAGGATGAAAGCAGAGCAGGGGAGCTGGGAACAGGCTGCTGGAAGGGGAGCTGAACACAAAGGTTTGTCACCACCCAGCAGAAAAGGAAGAGCTGGCCAGAAAGCTCGATATGATCGATGCTCAGAGACAACCTCCAAGTCCTTTTCTGGGTAACTCCATACATTTTTTCCCCCCTCCAGGAAATTAATTCAGATGTTTTTTTTGTCTCTGTTCTGAAGTTCTTTCTCCTTTTTTCCACTAATTAGAAGAAAGACAAATTGGTCCGCAAATAATGGAAACTTGGGTTTATTACCTCGCACTTTATCGTGGCACCGTGTTAAACAGGAGGTTTTCAACAATTATTAGCTGCATTTCTGGGATATTGATGCATCCTTACTGGAACTGAGATCCCACAGGAATGTCCACAAGACTGTCCTACAGAATGAGACGTCTAAGCAGAAAATAGGAACAGTTGCTGGTGCGAGAAGCAGAGGCCCATGTAAATGAGATCATCCTACAGGTCAAAGATCAGTATCTCTACTCCCAAGTCTTGCCAACCCAATAATCCCCCAGCCAGCATTGCCTCTCTGGGTAACAGCTCTTTTGGTTTCTTTAGCTCCACTTTGACTTTACAAAAAGAACCCTATCACGGCAATTGGTAGCACAGGAAAACACACAGACAAACACACACACTGAGAGCTATAGGATGTGACAGATCAAAAATCCAGTTTATAGTTTAAAAATGGTCCTGGCCTACCTGCGCGGCTATATGGGAACTGCCAGGAGGCAGAATGCCGCAAGCAATTGTCAGAGATTGTGATACACAGGGTTGCTGTACAGAAATAAGGGCAAATGCTAATACAGCTCTGAGACATGGCAAGCCTTGCCTGTGTCTTCCATGGCTGCTCTTGCACAGCAACGGGAGAAGGAAGATGCCCTCCAAAAAAAGCAGAGTTTTTACATTTAAGAGTCACAACTAACAGAAGGGCTACCCCATCAACAAAGCATTTAAGAAGCAGAAAAAAAACCTCTTCCTGTTTCTCACAGACCTTTCTACTAAGCGGAAAAAAATGCCAACAAGCTTAGCAGCTGAGTTAGTCAGTGCGAGCTCGCCCTCAGACAGAGCAGTCTGCAACTCTCTCACCTCAGAGGTTGCTTGGAGGCATCCCCCTGCGTTACGATCCCAGGAGTGCAGCATACTCTGTCCTGCCCCAGGGCTCACCGTGCTTCGGGGTGGCAGTGACACTGGGGGTATGTTTCACCTCCTGCAAATTCTGAACCTACAGAAGAGCAAGTTAGGACAAAACCATCTTGCTTTGGTGTGATGCAGTTGGAGCTGCATGAGGGTGGAAGGTATCTTCTTACACAGCACAGTTTCAATAAAAGCTACGGAACAAGAGATGCTCCACAGAGTTACTGAGGAGCTTTGCTGCTCCGCCACCAAGGAAGGGCAGGCAAGAGTGCTGGGAGGCCTCTGTGACCACGGCTTGCTTTGACACCACGTGGAAGCGGGCAGATATGCAGTGCAGGCAGGAGCTCCCCTAGAACCACAATAAAGCAACAGCACAGCTGTACGCACACAAGCTCATCACTCGAAACGCCATGGTAAGTTTCCTCTCCTTCTCTTGTTTTTTTGGGTTGGTAATTTTCCTTTACATAGTTGCAAATATTTACCTTGTTGTACTACAAATGTTATTTTTCAATGAAAAGGTACCTGGCATAACACCCTTACCATGTAAGTTTTGGCACTGAAATAATATGCAACACAAAGTTTCTGAATGTTTTGTCACCAGAAAGAAGAATCACTATTTTATTTTTACATACTTCTCTGCTTCTGTTAAACCAGTGAAGATTTTTTCACCACATTCAAGTCCCTTTTATAAATGTACTCTTTGAAAAACCTGAAAAGGAAATCAGTAAAATTAATTGCTGTGTCAAAGACATGCTTCCTTTATTGGAAGGATATACCCATGTGTGCATGTTCAGCCAGTAAGGCGGAGGTGAGGAAGAGCTACATCCTGTTTGGGTTTTTTTTATGGTTTTGAGTTTGGTTTTTTTTTTAATGAAAAATGATCCAAGATTGCACTGAAGCGTTGTGTCCAGATTCATATGGAACCCATAAAGTGCAGATGAAAAAGTATGGAAGACTGGCCCTACTAAATAATTATCAGCAACTTTTATAGTCTGCTCTGGATTCTATATGTATGAAATACTAATTCACCATTGAGGAGACTGACTTGTACCCTGCCAATGTGAGAGCAAGGAACGGTCAGGTACTCTGGATTTGTTTTCAGAACTGTGCTATTACTCCATTTTTCACAGTCCCCCATTTACTCTGCACAAGCAATAATTCTACACCTCCTCCTCCATTACTGCAGCAGTACTCAAAGATTTCGCTACATGATGCTCTATTGTACCTGCTGTATAATTTAAATGGTTGCAGTTGTGGCTCTGCTGGCCACTGTAGCACACCACCATGCAGTGGGCAACAAAGTAATTCCAGTATTTAAGAAACAGTGTTTTACCTTTACCTTTGGAGTAGGAATTTCCCACAAGCAAGCTGTCCCAGGACATTCAGTCTCTGACCAAGGTCAGAAACTATGTTTTTATTTCAGCTTCTTAAATGGCAAGGCTACCTATAAGCAGCTGCTCTTGCAACAGAGGAAGCAGGAAGCAGATGGAGATGGGGAGACGGAGTGCAGCGGAGAGGGAACCACCACCTCGCATCAGCACCAGGAACATCCATCCCCAACCACGTGATGTATTCAACAGAGCCAGATCCTGCCACCTGCACCAAAGATGGATGTGACAGTGGGCTTCCGCAGAGATGACCGAGACCAAAAGTACAGTTACCTGCTCACTGTGAGCAGCAAGGTCTAGCTTGCAACTTCGACAGTGGTCCACAACCAAAGGATGCAGTTTTCCTAATGCATTTTCCCAGGGGACTAAAAGATTTGGTCATCTGACAAACCAGACCACATTATCACATCCTATCAGCATTAAACAAAATTTTAACAAAAAGCTAACCTGCCCTGACAGTCTCTCTACAATGCTTATCACAGAACTGCTAATAAAGTCACAAAAACAAATTTGGGGATGAATGTATCAAAATATATCATGGAAATCAGACTCCCACAGGAATAAATAGGATTTTATGAGCACATTTTCCAGTAACTATGAAATCACTTCAGAAATGTCACCTTTTTTGTTCAGATAGAGGATGAATGAATATTTTGAGTGCTGGAAATGTCAGATGTCAATTGGCTCTTTCACATTCACAGAGGCTGTTGCAGACACAGCAAATACACCTGGCTTCCCAGCTGGGTGTGATCAACCCTCCTCCCCCTCACTAGAACCTGGACATTGAACCAGCACTCCATGGTATAGCAAAACTCTTGGGAGCAGTGCAGAGAACTGCAGGAACTCTTCCCAGCTTCTTCTTGGGTCTGGCCAGCGAGGGTGCTTGGGGCCCAGATGCCACACAATTACAAAGTCCTAGCTGTATTGTTAATTGCTTTAGAAGACCAAATATTTCAATGACTTTAAATTACACTTTTCCTTGTTTCGAGACAGACTCAAAAAAGCAAAATCTTGAGGGTTTTTAATTGTCTACCATCATTTGTGAAGATGTACAAGGCAGATACAATCCACTCCACTGAAATGAAAACCAAGACAGTTTGTGATTTTATGAGGGAGCAGGAAGCATCTCATGTTCTGTTCATGACTAGAAAAGCACCCTTGGGCCAGGTCTTGGGTCTGTTTTGTTTTGTATCATCTGAAGACATGTTTCTGCAGAACTGTACGATCTCTGTCCACAAGGTGGAGCAGCTAAATAGCCTGAAATGCAGATGCTAAGCCCCAAGTTCAGAAAAAGGAAAGAGAATCGTCTAACAATGCACCATTGACTTAAATTGCACAGAGCTGTTACCTATACCTGCACCCCTGGAGGATCCTGATTAATGTGCTTTTATTTGGCAAAAATAACATAGTCTTCTAAAAGGCTTGTATTATGTTTATGCTTTGGCTTTACTGATTAAAGTAGTATTTAAGTCATAACTATGGTACTGCCATTGTATGTAAACACATTCTTTTCTTGACACTGAGACATGCTTTCTATCACATGGAAATCTTTCAGTACATCTAAAAACACCAGTTAAAAATTCTTGCAGGAAGTTAATAAGAGAATAAAGTCCCCAAACCCAACAAGGCAGAAAGGATCCAAAACAAATAGAAGAAAACCCAGATTTACACCTGAAACATCAGTCCTTGGCTGACGTGAAGTGTGCATCAGCAAAAATTGGAAACTCTTCCTGGATCCGTGGATCCAGAGTGTATTTCACTTCAACACCACCAGATGAGATTCTGTGCTATGCAGACTGTCTCCACTTGCTAGTGGGTCACTTGGTGCCAAGGAGGAAAGGGATGCGTTTGTTCGATGGCGTGCCTGAGCTGATGATATCGCAAGAGAATCTCTTTGGAGAAAATTCCAAAACCTCATCTTAATTCATCACTTGTGCACACAATTAGACCTGACTTTTCCAGCTTCAGCAACAATCCTCAAACCTCTGATTTCTTGAGATTCTTATACAATATTCACAATTAATAGAAAACAATTTCATACCAGCCACTGCATGAAGCACACTTCTAAGCGCTGAGAAGGAATGACTGAATTTTTTTCATCCTTGTTTCTAAGTGTTAGTATCACTTCTCTGATATTTTGGCCAGGTGATACCAGTTTACTAGTTAATAGATCCATCTTCTTTTCCCAGTTCCTATGCAGGTTTTCCTTTCTACTTTTTCTTGATATTGCATTGCCAGCAAAACGTTTTCAAGGTTGCTTTCCTTATTTGCTTCATTAGGTTCTATAAATTAGGTAAGGTTAGCACAGCACCTAAGAGAAAATAATCTTATGATTCTCAGCACTTGGACACTTTCCCTCCCAGATACATGAATGGGAGTCCGAAGATTGAGTTTATCTCTAACATGGTTTTCATTTTTAAATCTTGTTAAAAAAAACCCCAAACATTGTACTAATGTCCCTAAATTGTTTTGTCTGATTAAACTATTTGAAGTGCCTGTTGTGACTAGATGTTGAATTGCTTAAATCTCTTTTAAAATTAGCCTGTGTCAGTCAGTACTGAATGAAGCCCAAGCATTTTAAGCAAGGGCTAAACACTTCAAGAGCATCTACTGTAACCAGGTTAAAAAGATCACTTTGAACTCACTGCTTTACTGGTGAAAAAGATCTAGCATAGGCAGTGCAACGTAGGTATGTATTCATTTTGAAAACCATTTTAAGAGCATAACATGAGCAATAAGTTCTTTACGCATTTTTTTTTTGGCCTAGAAGCACCAGTGATGGGTACCATTCCTATAGCACTCTACATTTATGTTCCCTGTAGAGACAAAAGCCCTACTATAAATGCCCCAATTCCATGAACAAACTTCCATTACCTGCTTCAATTAAGGAACAGATTCAAAGAACACTTTTCTGGCACAAACTGACTCTTTAGTTAAGGGGCTCTGCTAGTAAACTTTTACCATCACAGCTAGCCACAAGTTTTAAGCGTAGTTCAGGGCCACGTAAAAAATTCAGAGGAGAACAACTTGAATTGTAAGTGATCTGTTTACCTCCTGTTCTTAGAAGGCTCTGCATATAAGACAAGAAATAAGCAGATTAATTTTTGAGTATTTCCTATGCTGCATAGAATCTGCAGGCACTGCCTGTTGTGAGCCATTTCTTAGAGGAACATTTACTTTCTATGTTCCTGTGACTAAGCTAACCAAGCACTATAAAATTTAAAAGCCTTCCCTAAGCAAGCAAAATATTTATTTAGGGAACAATGAGTTGATTTAATTTCCCTACTATACCTTTAAGATTGTCACATTAGAAAATACATGCTTGTACCAACATAAGCATACTCTACTTTTTGAAGCAGCAGCAAGACAGTAAGTGTGGTTTGCCTGGAGAACAGTAATCACAGATGCATAGAACTTAAAATAGTAATCTGTTAATTAGCATTTCAAGTATGGAAGAACTTATTTCAAAAGGTTTGTCTCATACCCATAGCAGTAGATAGATTAATAGAAAATTACTTCTGTGTATTATGACACCAGAGCTCGCAGCTTTGGAAAGGCATTCTGTTAAGTGGGCAAATTAATATTTGCATGCTTTTCAACAATGTATGGAGACCTGAAATGTAGGTATAATTGGTTTCTTTGTCCCCACCCTTCCTGACTGTAGCAATGCATTGCTTGTTTCTTTTCATCTGATATTTTCCCTATAAATTTCTCTAAAAACTGCCCTTGTTCATCATCTCCTTAAATAACCATATCTGTCATGCTGACTACAGCTCTGTCTCTAATCCCATTCATCTGCAGCCACTCATCAGAGTGCAAGCACTTTGAAGATTAAAAGAGAATTGCTTCACTTCTCATTTCTTAACCACCAATATTCAGGAGGGTGAGGTTTCATCCATTGGCAGGCTCTGAGCAAGAAGGCGAAAGCATGAATAACTAATGACAAATATGTCCGTGGAGATCTCTCCTGGCCATTTTGAAATGTCTTCCTTTGTTCACACAAGAGAGTTGATGAACAAACAAATGAACAGGAAGGGAATTAATAAAACATAAGGACAACTCATAAGCACTAAAACATAACATAAAACTATTTTTCTTTCAAAGTACAATGCTGACTTTCTTTAAACACTTCTCAGGACATTCGAAGACACAAGCAAACAGCGGTAGCAATAGGATAACTTAATACTTCCCCTCCTTTTTCCTCTACATTGTTTGTTATCTTTCCCATACTTAAGTCATCCAAGTGGAATGACAGCACACACCTCAGCCGCGTCACTCCGAGATCACTCCGAGCTTAGGGTATTAGCAGATGGGGTCTAGGAAGTCTAGCCATAGAAACGTAACCGACTGTTCTTCCTGTCGCTACGAAGCTGCTACCCCTCACAGGGGTTCAGCAGAGTAGAACCGGTGGGATCCTTCAGCTGCTTCCCTGCTAAACCAGGCAAGTGGCTCCAGCCCAGCTCCACAAAGGCTGGGCATGAAGCCACTGGTCTTTGTGCTGAAACAGCAGAGAAGGACACTGGCTTATACACCATTCCAGCTGCTGCAGCAGGCAGAAAGAAATTGTTAGAGAGAAAAAAAAGAGGCTCCACCTGCAATCACCGCAGCCTTTTGTAAGGGAACGTGAATCTGCTGTAGGATGAAAAACAACGCTAGAACTGGACATCTACTCAAGTTCCAGACATTATACACACTGGGTGTGAAAGTCCGCACTGTTTTGTGGACAAAGACGTTTTTAAAATCCCCGCCAACTCTTGGTAGGCAATTCATGAATTTAGATATCAAATTTATTGCATCTATTATTTGCAACAAACAAAAGGATTGGGCAGCATTTTTTTTTTTTTTTCCCCACTTCTCAGATATATCGACTGTCTTCCAGTCTTCTGCTGATGTGGTCCTAGTACAGGATCTGCTTTCCCTCTGTTAGATCAAACCTGCACTCTAAGGTCTTGGCTACTAGAACACAAACTCAACGTACTGGTGGAACCCTACTTCTGCTGGTATCACAAAAAGCTATGTCACATATGGGTGACCACCTACGGTCACAACAGGCCATTTCTGCCACCATAACTTTGTGTAACTATGAACCCTGCTGGGATGACACTGTTGCCTGAAGTAGCCAGTGTGGTTCATAGGTAACAGTGGTATGTTTTCAGCCAACAACTTCCATGCTCTCCCATCTCTGATTGCTTCCAACAGGGGCTGCTCTTCCTGTCCATCTCTGTGGAGCAGCTGACCTCCTCTCCCTCATAACCCACACCACACACGGACTCATTAGCTGTACCACTGCGCTGTGGGAACACGGGCAGCTCCCTGCCGCCTTCCATACAGCCAACAGTCAGCACAGGATACCTTGGAAGGTCATGACTGGGAGAATAGGACAAGATGAAGAAAAGAATTTTAAAATAACTAAGACTGAGAAAGTGAAGTCTTAACATTTTCCTCCTTTGTGCTTTAACGTTGCATCAGAATCCGGACAATAAGCTGTAACTGAAAAGGAATAAGAAGTCAAGAGACACGTATAGCCCAAGGGTAACAGCCACCTTCTGTAGCAGAAAAATGCTGCTGATATACCAGAAGCTCTTTTCTCCAAACAATTTTCCAAGAAGAGTCTCAAGGTGCTACCTCGAAGGTGCAAACTGCAGTTAGCGCTCCAGCGGCTATGAGCCGCTGCTCTGAGGACAGCGGCAAAGGGCAACCTCAAACGTGAACAGGAAACTCCCAACCACTCTGCCAAGTAGAAAAAATAAGGCATACCTGACCTTTCAACTGCCTGATAACCGCATGTCCGTTTCAATCCAGAATCCACAACAATGTCACCCTGCTCTCTAGTCCCGTCCCCTTTTAGTACAGTCTTTGGACTATACACCAAAATAGCAGTAAAACAGTATCAAGAGCACGGAGAAAGCATGTTATGACATTTCCCATCCCTCTCCTCTCTCTTGCTGTGCTCACACACATACACACATTAATTGAAAGGGACCCGGCAAACTTGCTGAATTTTTCCCCCCAAGCTGACTTGGCAATTTATCTCAAGTTTTGCATGCTTTGTAGCACGTCCTATTACAAGCAGCCCTAGAATGTGTGAAACTTGGTTCAGTGTGGTATACCCTTATGGGTTAGGAAAAAAAAAAAGAGCAGTATTAGCCTAGAATTTATGTAAATGAGCAGAACCAAATCAAACACCTCCCTCAGGACCTGTTTGCTTAGGACAGTTTTACTGGTATAAGATAGGTGTGAATTTAAAATGGTACAATTATAGCTGCTTAATCTCTCAACACAGATACATTAATTCAGGCACATTTATTCTGCCTTTCCCCAGATTTCCTGATGTTGCTTTGGTAGGGGCTTACACTGAAACACATTAAAAAACACTCTTTCATGAGTTATATTTTTAATGAGTTACTATGGGTCAGCTGTGGTGCAGTAACTGAAAATGCAACTATCCACAGGCAGCCAAAATTCAAGATAAAGGCTGAACGCTGTTCTTGAAGTTCAAATCAAGCATATTGTGGTCCGTCTTTGTTACACGCTAAGAGACAAAGTGTGGCAAGCTACCTCAGCTCAAAGGAGACACAGCAACACAGTAAGCTGTGCTAACTCAACCATAAGTTAATCACAACCTCATCTGCAAACATTGCACATTTTCTGCTTTTACACGACTCCCACTCACACTCTTACATTCATACTTTAAGACGTACTCTAACGCTTTTACATTTATGAAAGGCACCACATTCATTTGTTGACACACATTAGCCTTATTTGTTGCACTGTTTTATTGTCACTTTGTGTTTTCTTAAAAGGGTGAAATCTTGAGGTTTTACCCTTGGCAAGATATTGTTTAAAACCTACACACAGCAGGGTACCCCACTCTATCTTCTCTTTGCTTATTATCTTTTACATGTATCAATGTCATTTACTCTAACAACAGACGTGATAGCACAAAACACCATCTAATTCAATTTATTTTGCAATGCAAATTTATATTCATAGAAAAATGTCATTAAATAGATAAAGTACATGTGAATTAAAAAAGAATCATGTAAGCTTAAAAAAACCCAGGCACCTGACTTTGGAATGCCACTTTATTTAAAGCTAAAATTAAAATATTCTTAATTTTTGCAGCCAAAGATTGTAACAACACATTAGCTACTCACCATGGAAAAAGTGCATCTTTTCAATGGCCTAAAAATTTGATTTTTGGTTAGGGACAACTACAATATTTACCTCGAGTGCCTGTATAACCGACCTACACCTTTTCTTAACACGCTGAAGTTACAATGATACAATGTAATATGCACAGTGGGCTATTTCACAAAGGCCAACCTGCCATTTGAGCACTCTCTCTGTTTGCTTGTGCTTGTAATTTAAAGAGCTTGATGCCCACCTTGCAACTGACAATGTGTGGGGCCCCCATGCCCGCACTGACTCCTCCAGAGGTCGGAGGGCTCACGTGGACTCAATAACAAGATCAGGCCTATAATGAGGGAGACAGTTTACTCCACTGTGAACTATGATTTACCACCTTTTGCATCCTGAAAAACTCAGGCAGGAAATATAAATACCAGTGACAGCGCCGTAGCTAAATCCAATACTGCATAGATTTTATCTACAAAGAACTATATTGCAGCACGTGCTAAACTTGTTTTTAGATGGGGCTTAATATGCCACAACAATATAACAGGTGTCAAATTTTAAGAAAACCCATGAAACCATTTTCATTCTACCAAGAAATTGTACCAGCCCAAGAATCATGAGATGAAAGAACGCGAGTCATTTGTTTACACAGGAAGTAAAATCCACAGTCTCAACACTATGAATAGACTTCGTATCATTACTTAAACCTGTTCACTAGAAATGACTTCTGGTGCACAAGCTTCTTACAAGAAAGGGTATCCCGATTAGCCTGTTAATTCTGTACTGACGTTAGTTGTGCTAACTTCTGCTTTCCTTCGCATTGTCGCATTTACCTAGTGTTGCTAGAAGCAGTTTGTAGCTTCCCCCCCCCCCGCTGTAAAATTGAGCGTATTGGGCATAAGCAAGCTTAATAACCTTACTTAGGAGCACCCACACGCTCAACAGTTACAACTACAGTTTTCACAGGCTGGCTCCCGCTACGCTGCCTCAGGCTGCGAAGCCAACCGCAGCAACGCTCCCAGCCTCCTGAAACCATCCTTTCACGAGCCTGTGCGGTTAAACGCAATCACAGAAACGCATCTGACCGACACGGGCAATTAAGCCCCGGACCCCGCCGCTCCCAGGAGAGCGGGGGTCCCTGGCCCGCCAGCCCACGGCTCCGCCGCGCAGCTCCTCGGCCGGCCCGGGGGGGTTGCTGGGGCGCCGCAACTTTTGTTTGTCTCACGCCCCGCGGCCCGAGCCCACGCCGCGCCGCGCCCGGCACCGGGGGCTGCCCCCGGGGCGCGTCGTTCTCCGCAGCCACCCGCGGGCGTGGGGCGGCGCAGCGGGCCCCGGCCTCCGGCACCCTCCGGGCCGGCGCCCACGCCCAGGCGCTGCCGCGCGGCAGACAATGGGGGCCGGCAGCCCCGCGCCCGCCGGGCGGCGGCGGTTACTCACCGAACAAGGTCAGAGCCATCGCGGCGGCGGCGGCGGGGCGGGCCCGGGGGGCGGCGGGGGCTGGCCGGGCGGCGCGGGGCTGGCATTGGCGCGGCGGCGGCTCTCGCATCAGCGGCGGGGCGCACCTGCAACACAAGTTGGGCGGCGGGGCCGTCAGGGCGCCCCGCGGCACCGGCGGCCGCTGCCACTTGCTGCCGCGGGGCGGGGCGGGGCGGGGCGGGGCGGCCGCAGCCCGCGGCGGAGGGGAGGGCAGGGCCCCGGGGGAGCGGGGGTGGGGAGGGACGCGGCGGCCGGGGACGCGCGGCAGCGGCGGGGAGCTCCCCGCTCCCGCCCCTCCCGCCCCCGCTCACGCTGCGGCCCGCCGCCTCGGGGAGCCATCTTGCGCCGCCACACGACCCGCCTTCCTCCCGCCGCAGCCGGCGGGACGGTTCCCATGGCAACGCGGCCGGCCCGCCGCCCGCCGGGGCACAAAGGCAAGCGCCGGCGGGGCTCCCCCGGCCGCGGCGGCCCGGGCCCCCATCCCCGCCCACGTACGCGGCACCGGCAGCGCCCGGCCCGGCCCGCGGGCACCCGCCGGCGCCGTCCGGGACGGCTGCGCTCCGCCAAGGAGGTTTTCTGTGGAAACCGGCCTCGGGGGACCGGGCTGCCCCCGGGGAGCGGCCCGGCGGGGTCGGCCTGTGCCTCTTCGGCCTCGGCCGGGCTGCGCCGGCCCGCTGCGGGAGAAGAACCAACGGTCTTGTGAGAAACGCGGCTTTTTGAAAGCGAGATAAAAATTTCCACCCAATTGCCGCAAGCGGGAAGAGAGCAAAACTGTGGAATTCCCCCTCAAAATGTTTTGGTGTGAGAAATTTCAGCCAGCCCGGCTGCCATCATTTTTTTTCCCGTTCAGGACTTTAAATTTCAGAGCTAAAAGCATTACGACAGCATCGTGCCCGGTGTAACTCACTTATACAGTTCGCATTTTTAACCTGCAAACAGATATTTAAAACAGAGGTTAGTTAGTACTCAGCAGATCTTCCCCAGCATAGGTAGGATAATCAGACCCGCCTCGTTTAGTGATACAGTACTTTCTCACTTGCAAGTATTTCTTCGCCTCTCAGATGCAAGCTGTGTGTGCTGCGAATTCATATCCAGCCTGAGCACGACCCACACACACATTGTTTACTCACATTTAATCCATTACAGCTGTGCAAATCCGCAACCTTCAGCGGAGGCTTCGGAGGCATCAGCCAGGGCAAGCAGATGGTGCAGGTGTTCTTATGAGCATCGTACAGCCTGTCCCACCTTCGCTTGGGACGCTGGTGGCCTTCAGGACAAGGTTTCTGACATAGGACAGTCTGAAGGAGGAAGAGCACGTACACAGGCTGCATCTGCCGCCGCTGCAATTAATGGTTCCAATTGCGTGAATGCAGCTCAGGGTCAGCAAGTACATAAAATACATTTTCTTTCAACAAGGCAGCTAAAACATAAAGGTCTGTCTGAAAAATGGGTGTTTCATGCAGCTAGCCTCGCGCGGGTTTTCATAGTCTGAAATCTACCTAATCTTTTGGTAGAGAACAAAAGGGAAAGATCTGTGGGAAAGTTTTAAATATCTTTAAATCTTGTTTAATACAACAAGAAAAACATGGGGTTTTGTTATGTCTGTCATATTTCAAAACATAGGTTTTTATGTTGATATATTTTGTTTAGTGTGCAAAGTTAAAATAATAAACATTTTATCCCAGAGTGATCTTTTCCTTTATTTTATTCCTTCCCAAATGAATTCTGGCATGATAGACCTGATTTCACAGAGCATTTTCATTTTGCAAGTATAAGGTGCAAAAGTTTATTGAGCAGCTGGACTACTGAGAAATAATATTTTAATTGCAGGGCTGAAAGAAGGTTAAAAATAGATGAAAATTATTTGGAAAAAAGCGACACAAAAAAATCTTTGCCATTCTGCCTATGTGATTTGACCTTTGTGTAAAGGGTGTTTTGCTTTGCTTTATGGAAATAAGTTGGATCTTCATACAGATTTTTTTTTTCTCTTACATTTCCTGGAATTAAATCCCAAGCTTTCACTCCAACTTCCTTCAATTAAATAGCCAGCTTTTACTTTTCCACTACTCCAAAATCTTTACCGCTATCTACTGAACCGCACGTTTACATTAGAAATGTTTTCCTGTCCAGAGAGAGTAATGCTATTTTTCATAATAGGCATTATCACTACTAGAGTTGTTAAGATCAGCCTGAGTAATTTGATTAGTCATTTCAAGTTGTCTAATAATGCCTTTGCTATTAATGCAGTTCTGGCTAAAACCTAGGGAGGTGTGTTGGTCGTTTCACAGTTAGTTACTAGAGTCGTATTTTACTGTGCCAGGAAGAGTTCTGCAGCTGACTGGAGTCTTCAAAACAAATTGAGCTAAATCATTATTTCTGATTAGATTATTTGCTTGGTTTGGGAGGATGTTTTGCCCAGGGCTCCAGCAGCCTGCAGAGAATAGCAGCAGCTTTGGGAAGGACTTCCCGGGGCAGGCTCATACCCGGAGCTCTTGACTGGCCCTCGCAGGTGTTGGCACAAGAAAGGCGCTGGGGGTAGCAAGGAGAGTGGCCGTGCATGGTATGTACTATCTTACCCGATGGCAACTCTGGCTTTTACAAAGGCTGGTAGCCTTGACGCAGGGGGAAGAAGTCAAAGGTGCAAATCAGAAAAAAGATTAGCCCAAAGTTCACCAGGTGAAGGTCTCTTCCCCCACACCCTGCTTTTTGAATGGACCTGAAATCCTCATGGCGATTTCTATCTAACAACAACATTATCTTAAAATTACGTAATGCCTTATCAGGCCAGCACATCTTAGCACACCAGCAATAACAATGATTTAACTACAACTCTGGGAATTTCGTTAGAAGAGAGCTGGAGCTTACCGAGCGCTAACCCTCGGCCGCCTTGCGCGGGGGCGAGGGGAGGAAACGCAGATGCTCAGGAGCAGCTCGCACAAAGCCCCAGCCTGGCCCCGTTCAGCCAGAGGGGCTGCTCCTTCGGAGAGACCCCGGCTCGTACGTTTGTTCTTTTGCAGGGGAGAGCACAAAAGAGGACCCTGTTTTGCATGAGCTTGATTTAAATGGCAGCAAGGATGAGCTTGGTGTCTCGTTCCCCTGGATCTTCAGCCCTTGAAAAGCCCTCCTTTTCAAAATTGCATCGTTAGCATCACATTCTGTAGAAAAAGCACTATTATACTTGCCACCCAGGAGGAGTATTTGGAGGTGCATTTACAAAGCGTACCTCAAGACAGTGTCTCCAGAAGATAAATACAGACATAACATGCTATTTTCTGGCCTGCTCGATGTCCTTCAGTAGGTTTCTTGCCTCGTCTCCCAAGCCTCAAGGCTCTTTAAATACTGCGGTCAGTTACTACTGCTTCATTCTTCATGTAAAATTTCACTACTAGGATTTGGGGTTGGTTTCCAGTGTTTAGGGTTTTTTTCTTTTGGCTTCTCTCCTTTTGCCCCCTCACTCTGGGTGCTGAGCACCGCAGGAGCAATGGCCCATTTTCCACACTGGCCTTTCTTTGATCCATCACCTTGTCTGAGGGTTTGCTACAAAATTGCTTCTAATTACCAGGCATTTATTCTTCAAACCTTAACTAATTCACTAATCATATAGTGATAAATGAGATTTTAAAATTAATCACTGACATTTTTAAAGATTTATACACAACTGTAAAGCAAGGTTCCCAGCTAGTAAATAAAATGTTGTGTGAAGAAAAAAACCCCATAAATTAAAGCTGTACTGTATTAATGGGAAGCAGTAAAAGTGAAGACACGGTGAGATGTTCCCTGATGAATGGGGTAGCATCTTATCACAGTTAGTGTCTTCCTGCAACAGACCCCCTTGACAGCAGGAGAACTGCACTGTAGAAGCCTTGTCACGTGCAGAATTTAATTTAGCTTCTAATGTGTAATTGCTGGGAGTTTGTGGGGCAGGCAAGGAGGTGGCCAAGGGCTGCCTTACTGAGCAGATTCGCAGTTCACATTATTTGCAACGGAACATTTCCTCCTTGGAAGACGGCAAGGCAGATTTCTACCACTTCTTCAGTAAGATAAATTCAATTGTTCTGTCTAATTTAAAAGTCATCAATAAAAAGTTTGAAGACTGACTACCAAGCTTGCTAATTAAAATTAATGTGTGTATAGATGACAGCTATTTGAACTTAACATCAAGCCTACCACCAAATCTGGAATTGTCATTGCACATTACCAACATTTTGGATAATCTTTCTCCCTTTGTTGAGAGAACTGGCATTTGAGCTTATCTTTTGGATACTGTTCTTGTTCATTATTAATGGTGAAGTCATTTAAACACAATATTACCCAACACTGTACAGGCATAGAGGGAGACAGAATCCCTGCATCAAGTACAGCATCTATGAACAACATTTGCAAACCAGACATAATCAGTATTTTACTGGGATCTATGCTAGTCTGTAGGTTTTGGTGGTAATTTTTTTTTCTTTTATCTACAGGGTACAGACTAGCAAAGTAACAGTTACTAGGAGGAACTTGCATGTTGGATTTTATGATTGTTGCCAAAGAAAGTGAGATATGTGTAGCATATCCACCGTACCTTCTGTTTTAAATCACAACTACCACATTATAAACTCACATTTGGCATCCTACCCTGATCAATAGGAATTGCACTATATCCCATAACAACTTGGAGCAGTTTAGTACACAGTAGGTGATGTACACCAATGAAATGAAATGAAAAATGGGCTTAACATGCCTGCTTTTGGCTCTCTGGGTCACAAAAAAATGTTTAACAGACATAGGTGACAACAACAGCCTTTAGAGCTAGATTTTCTTCTGGTTTACACTAGAATAAATGCCTCAAGTTCTAAGGGGAAGCAGCACAGGAGCACAATCTTAATTTTAATACTAAGCTAAAGCTGTTTGCTTAACATCTAAACAACTTGCTGTGTTTGGACTGATGTTATGAGACATTATGCCATTTTTGAATAAAGCTCATTCTTGTTTATGCTTCCTGAGCAAAGTTCTTTCCAAGATAAGTCTTAATGACTTTTACATTATGGTTCCCTCTTAATTGGATTTCCAAGACTTGTGCATGAATGTGATGAGAATTACATCACAAACAGGTACTATGGATAGGATATAGTAGGTGCTATCTATGTATCTTGGCAAAATCGTAGGATCTTAACCTTTGATGTAATTTCCAGTAAAAAGAAAACCTGCACCTGAATTACTCTTCATAGCCAGCTTTTCCCATGCAACAGATAAAATCAGACGCACTTTCCAAGAACATCCATCTTCGCCCCTCTTAGTAACATCTCTGCTCTAACACTGCTGACGTTAAGTAGGCTAGAGAAAGGAAAATGCTGGTCTAGGTACATCTGAAGTACACCTTCTTTTCCTCTGAATTAGGTGGCTACTTCCAGGTTCTCTGACAGGTATCCTGCCCTGTCTTTCACGTCAAGAACTACCTCATTCCTATTTTCTTCCAAGATTTCACCTTTACCTTATTATTTATTTAATGAACATTGACAAACTCCTCTAATACTTTCAAACACAAATTTACAGGTACTTCCAGCAGTACAGTTGTGCCGAGGAAGGTCTGGCCTTCCTGTCTCCCGCATGTCTAAGGATGGAGGCTGGAAAAGAATTAGAAAATGAAGTGTGCTATATGGAAAGGGAAAACCCAGAGCTATCCAAATGTCTTTTATAATCACTATCACATAAATTGCTAGATTTGACCAAAACTAAGTGAGACTTATCTTCCGTTAGGGTGTGAGCTTCCTGAGGGTGCAAGGACACAAACAAGTTGTTGCTTGCCCTAATGCTCACTGTGGATTGTGGTCACTCAGTGTGTTGGGGTTTATGCTGACACTTGGAGCTTTTCCCTTGCAACACGTTCCAGGTGATGTTTAGAGCAAGCAATATCAAATAGGTGAGTGACTAAACTCTTTATAGCTGCAAAAGGGCATTTTATTTGCAGCCAGTCTGAATATACTTTAACACCAGACTTTTTATGAGCTTTCTTAGTACTCGTGTGCACACTTATCAGCATATCCTATCAGCACAGACTTCTAATGTGAGATCAGTTATTAACAAAATTATTCAAATATTAGGAAATCTCAAAATTGCTTGCACTTTTGCTCAGATGTAAGATATACATAGTCTAAGTTACATTTTTAAGAGTCCTGGGTATGAAACACAATATGTTTTTGATTGCTTGTTTTATTAAGTGAAACGAACAGGCTAATTAAAGAAATTCCAGGAAGTTTCTGCTTTCTGTCTCCTAGGGACAAGCCTCAAGTGTCAAAGGAGATAATACTGATGGCTGTAAAACACCCAAGTGTGTTTATACTGGCTGTAAAATGCAGCTTATAGCTTCTATTTAACTTTCATAATATTTCCTTTTTATACCATGCTTAGAAATACATATTAAGGCATTAGTTGAAGTGGTGCTTCTATATATTTGAAAAAAATTTGGAAATTGCAAGTAAAAAAAACAGAAGGCAAGCCATTGGCAAAATAGTCTTAGGAATAAACTGTTATGAGTATAATTTCATCTATAAACACTAAAAACTAAGAACAAGCTAGCCAGCAAAAAAAAAGTCTGCCAGATACTTCTAGTCCTGACGTGAGCCCTTTTATCTGTGCGCCAAAAAGCATATTTTATTATGTGGTCTCCACAGAGAGAATTTTCTCCTTTCTGTACCTGATGTCACTGTCTTTTCTGAGGGATGTGGGGAGGGAAAACGGAGAAAAAAAAAAAAGGGTGTTATTTCCCCTTCCTTTAATAATAAAATAAGTATGTCCCATGGTTGTGCACATTTTGCTTATTGTTAACCAAGACACATGGAAAGCCCCTCAACAAAGCAAAACTAAATTAGCAGATATCCAGGTCCTAAATTGGCAGTGCCAGAGGCAATTACTAAGACTTGGTGACTTTTCAGCTGTGCATGCAGCAGTTTTGTTTTAAGCAAAATCAGAGATCACACAACTGATCTTGTAATCTGACTTGCACATCACCACGCCAACCTCAGATCTGGAATTCAACCTCACAAGTTCAATTGTAAACTCACGCAATCCCCAGGCAAACAGATATACAGGAAACTAATTCCTGGTTTAGTCCTTCCAAAATTCAGTTCCTAGTGGTTTTCTACACACAGTAGAGATATGACACCAATGCTTTCAGCCTGTGCAAATACAATGACTTCAGAATTCAGAGTTTATGTGCAGCAACAAGTCACTAGTAAGAGGAACAGTTTCCAAAGAGCTTCCCCTCCCCAACTCCCAGTAAGTCAAGGAAATACGTGTTGAAAAGATGTAACCAAGCAAAGCTCTTGGGCAAACACTGTACAGTAGCGCATGAGCGGGGGGACCCAGGCCCTCGCCATTCCAGTGTTGGCTGCAGCGGTTTCAACTGCCAATTTGCTGCTTGTTCTTAGAAAACAGCTTCTTTGGTCCACCAAGGGAAAACTGCTCTCCTTTCTGCTCTCAGATAGGCATATTTTTAAGAATGTGTCTTAAACTGTTTTAAGGGAACATTGGACAAAGAAATCCAATTAGTTTATTCTCTGAGAGCATCACAATCAAAAGCATTATAACATGATAATCTGGATTAGAGCACTAAAATTAATTTCCTCTTTATAGCATACGATCATTACCCACATAAAGACCAAAAAACATTAAAAGTAACATTGCCTATGGTCTGTCCAGTTCTTTGAAGGAATGAAAAACATTGTGTAGGCACTATATACTGATTCACTTACATTTGTATTTAGCTTGATAGCTTCAGAAAACATAGATGCAAAGTTCAGCTGGATCACTACTAATCAGATTGCTTTCACTATTCTTTCCCCTTTATTTCAAGGTTTGGTCGCATGGCCATTTGCTCTCAAGATTTCTTTTCTTTCTTGTGCGCACAACAGAACACCTTGCTTCTGCCTGTGAAAAAGCATGTCCTCTTCAAAGCATCCCGCTGCTCTGAAAACTTGACAATGAAGGGCAGATGCAGCCACAACACCTGCAAGACCACAGTTGTTACTCAGAGAAAGCCACTATTCTAGCTTTAAGAAATTGTCCTAGATCTAGGGATTTCCTCATGTATTTTTAGCTAGGACAAACAAGACAGATTTCTCAACGCTTTTCAGACTGCATTTGCCAACACTCCCCAAACTCTTCCTGTTCTGTCTACAGAAACGCGCTTCCATGACAATTTATTCTCACCTAAACTGGTGTGCTGCTCTAGTCCTGTTTCTGCTCCCTCCTCTTTTTTTTGCAGCTGCACTGTCTCGGGAGACCATGCCATAGCCAGCAGCTTCCTAGAGGGTCAGACGAGTGCAGGAGTGCGAGTGCTGGCATCACAGCAAGGGCGGTGAGCCCACAGCAGCGTGAACTCTCAAATGACCCTCTTGGTGAGCTGTGCTGTGAGTGCCCTTGTTAATCAGACTCTTTAGTCTGCTGCAGTTTACTTCAAATATCATACAAAACAAGAATCAAAATGAAGGATTTCTTTATCCATCCACAAACTCCTTCACAGCCCATCAAACCGATGTCATGCCATCTTCACTGACTTCTACAATAACGTCAGCAGGGCAGATTAGATTTCTGCACCAGCCTGCGGAATACCTGTCCGAGACCCTTCGTCTAATTACAGCCCTGGCGACCGCGGCTGTGAGCATCTTGCAACGGAACAGGGTGACAGGGACGAGCAGATGGAGAAATTCAAATAGTGCATGGAAAAAGCAGACCCATAAACAACAACAAAACCCCCCTATCACAATGGAGTGCAAAACCATATAAAGATGAGACACTGCAAAGCTCTCTTCAGTCAGCTCTGTTTATGAAGCAGGAGTATCTCCATTAGTGGGCTCAAATCACATGCAGGGTGTGACTGCTGTCTCCTCTCCCCAATTTACATTGATGAATACATTTAAATATAATTACGGGGGGAGGGGGTGTGTGTGCATTATTATTTGCTCTTGCTGTACAAGCAAAGTCTGTTCTGCTATTCTAGAAACCAGTTCATGGCAGTTACTTTTCAGGAGTCTACTCTAGAGGCCAAATTTTTTTTTTTCTTTTTTCTTTTTGAGTTTATGTTCTTCTCTAAGGAGTTGAGCAGGCAAATTGTGCTATGAAGAGGCTTGTATCATTCCTTGGTCATTCATCAGAAAAGCAGAGGGAATGGTTTCCCCTTATCTCCTTGGAGAATGGTGAACTAAAGAGAAAAGCCTCCTACCAGAAGAGAGACAGATGAAAAGTCAGTGAAGCAGAGGTAGCTTTCAGCTTCTCTTCATACAGCACTGGCCAAATTAACATGTTTGTATTTTATTATCACGTAACAGTAAGGCGAAGCCTGCCAACTCTGTTTGAAAGTTTATTTAACCCTTAGCAGGGGAAAACTCCACTACCTGCCCGAGGCTGGCAGCAGAGCAAGGGAGGGAGTTCTCAAGCAGTGGGGCAGCAGGCAGCGCGGCATCCCAGCCGCTCCAGCACGGACTTGGGGAAGCTGTAGCTTTCCCTAACCCCTCTGTCTTCCTCTCTCAAGAGCGTAATGTGCTGTAAAATGTAGAATATGAGGGGAAAAAAAAAACCCTACCAAACCCCAAACTTTATGACAATATAAAGAATGTAATTGCTCAAAATATTTAGCAGTTACCACTAGATGGCATTTTGTTCCCGAGAAATTAGAAACTCCCAGGTTTCAAATGACTTCTTACAGACAGCAGGAAACAGTAGGAAATGGAATTACTTACCTCATTCAGTTAATAATTTATTATCCATTGTCTTGTGTAAGCAAGACATCACTAACACAAGACCCTTTTTCTTGCAAATTTATAAATCCCCTTTATTTAACCACAGCTTGTGACTCCTCTTCAGCCCTCTGCTCAGTAGGTAGAGTTTTAAGCTGTAGTCAGCACTTACCAAAAATCTTTTCCACATTTTAAAATGAAAGACAAATGTAGGCCAGTTCACAGACTTTGAGCATGCCATGGAAATCTGCCAGAAATGCCTTGCTCCAGTAACTGTACACAGTATTTCCTGTGTTATTTTTGGATAAACCTTTAACACAGATTGCAGTACAAAAAATAGTTCCAGTTCAGGAATAGAGCAGTTACAATTTTATTATTATGAAAAAAATTCATAATATTCACTTATTAAGATTATACTTTGCACCAGTTCATTTTGATTTCAGCTTGTACAAGCTGTGATGTACAAGATGGTATTTCCAGTCTTAATCTTTGCAGGGTACAATGTATGGTACCCAGAGGTGCAATGAAGTTCTAGTGGGCACATCCTGGGGTGACACGTTGGTAGCTTGTTTAACATCCATAAGCCCTCAATATCTGATTAAAACCAAGCAAGAGGATTTCCCTTAGTCTCCCCTTTTGCTGCAGAGTGAGCTATTAAATTTTTCCTTAAAAGAGACTAGAGTACAGTTAACTCTAACTTACAGAAAGTCAAAACACCTTCCATAAATGTACTTAAGTTTGCATGTATGCAAATATACACAAGCTTATGAGGATGGTTTTTCATTAGATTATCATAAGTACTGCTGGTCTGAGCATATAGCAGCCTGTTTAACAGTTCGTCACAGCAAAATTCAGTGATCAGAATATTGACATAACTTCATTTCCCACTGAAATTCTCAAAGAAAAAAAAAACCCAGAACAGAACCCAAAAGATCTTCCAAGTATGCTCTTTGAAAAACAATTAAGTTTTCTGTGTAGTATAAAACTGCATACCAACACACTTCAGAAATACCTCACTTTCAAGCGTTTTTTAATATATACTCAATGTATCTAAAGTACAGGTCTCACACCAAGGTCTCTTGCTCTTAACAGGTCTTCAGCTCCAGTGGCAACAGCAGTGGTAATTGCTGCTAGCCGCAGGCAAGGGGCTGAATGGCTGTTGGTAGATTAGACAAATTACCAAAATCTTTCAGGGTGGAGGCTTATGGCAGCATTCAAATAAGCCATAAACACTAACATCATAGATTTCTGAGCACTTGAAGAGTAAAATTGAGAAAATACTCAGGAAAAAAGCTTTCCTGCTTAGACTAAGCTAGTGTAAGGCTCTAGGTATGACAGTGACTTCTGAAGAGTAACTGTAGGCCTTAGAAAGAAATTCAATATTGAGTTAGAAAAAAACAGCCTCCTTATAGAAGGAATCTAACTTCACTAGGGTAAAATTAATCTTTACTTCTTCATAAAACAGGCACAAGTTTCTTTTAAATGATCATTGTAGGAAAGCTGATTTCGTTTAAGCCAAATATTTTAAGAAATGGTGTAGTGCAAAATTTTATGTGGCTTTATATTGGTTTAGAAAATATACACAGGCACTTTTTTGGGGTTGTTTTTTTTTTTTTTAATTTAGCTTAATACTATTCTCCAGCAACATGAGCTGGACTGAAATAAATGAATAGACATGTCAAAACAAAACTTTACACTCTCTAAAAGTTTATAACAACCTAGCTCCGCCAAAGTGATGACATTTTCTGAGGTAGACAAGACCCACAGGATTTTATGCACCCTAACGAACATGTCTGGGTGCCTAGCATATTAAAAAGGGCAGTTACGTTAAGTGGGGGTGTGTGCCCTTATCCGATAGATGAAAACAACAACAACAAAATCTAAACTAGACGCAAAATTACAAGAGCAGGTAAAGATCACGTATTTCTTTCCCCAAACAAAATGACTTTGCCAGACCTTTGGAACAAGGAAAAGGCCAGAGTTTATAACAAACTGGTACTTATGATTTCAAGAGACCATAGGGGGGAAGCATCCACGTCAGTATAACGTGTTTCCATCCCAAGGAAGCCAATGCTGTGCCATACGACAGGCAGAAGCGACAAATACAACTATGCTGACAACTCAGAAACAGCATTCTGGTTGTGTGGTGACTGGAAACAGAGCTCAGAGATCTATGGCCAGCAACCTTCTTACACAGCACTCAAGAGAGTGCTGCATAATTTACAGAAGAAAAAAGAGTTATGTCCTATTAGAATCAGAGCTCTAAAAAGTTTGGGTAAACTGTTAGAGACAGTGTAAAGAAATCTTTTACATATTCACACATATGTGAAAGTCATAACTTGTAAATTTACTAGCTGGAGATTCATTAAATATTCAACAAAATGATCAAGTGTTCAAAACAGTCCTCTCATCCAGTGAAATATACAGCATCTGTTCGTCATTTACAAGGATTATCTATTTTTTCCAGGAAAAATCGTTAGCCCTTTAAAGCAATTCTGCTGAAAGGGAGGACAGAAAACAAGAAAACTGAAATATTAGCCTTTTGCTTGTTCTGAAATCATAACCATGCTGACTATAAAGTTTGTTGGCATTTTATAGACAACTGGAATGACTGTACTATATGTTATATCGCCTTTAAGAGTATCTTTCTCAACACGCAGTCATGAATAACAGGATGTTTATACTACTTACCTCAAGTGAGATCAAAACATTCCTAACATCACTGTAAACATTTTGAAGAAATGGATCACCACAGAATGCATCTCTGTGTCAGTGAGCATGTCAGAGAAAAGGGCTGGCATAATTGAGCAGTGAAACAGAGCACCTTCTTGTTCAGAGGGAATAGTTGGCAAATGGTGTGGACTTTTTTTCCTCCGTTTCATTTTCTTAATTTACTCAGAAAGGCAATTTATTTTGCTGCTAAAGCAGAGGGCTCGTTCTCTTTTTACTTGTCTCCCTTCTCCCCTGATTAGAATCTTAGATGTCGGACGTGGATGTAATTTCCCGTTTTATTTTTAAACATAAACAAATTAGTAGACTTTAAAATCATTCCATTTCTAAAATGCATCAGTCCAGTGATTTATCAAGGACAGTATTTTTGCCTTCTGCAATGGTCTAGAACAAGTAATTCATCTAAAGGGAGGGAAATACTATTTATGTACCATGCCAATACTAGCTTGCAGCAAAACAAGAGCAGGGACATTTTAGGCAGTGGAAAAAAATAGACCTTAACTTTTGTCTTACTGGCAGATAAACACACCCATCAGACTTGCATTCATTGCATTCAATCCACCTGGGGACAGATGGTATTAAATGGAATTGTAATAGCTCATGTTTGTACTTTGATGTATTAAGCTAGCCCTAGGCGAGAGTTAGGCGAGGAAAACCTGGTCACCTGCAATTCCGTTCCTCTGAAAGTAACTATGTGACAGCGTGCTCATTCCTGAAGCTCATCTTCTCAGTCTAGCACTGACAGATCTCCCTTAGCTACAGAGTTCTATCCTCTAAGCTCATTAATTGGAAGCTGGAATATCACCAGGCCCTGCTGTCCAAAGCGGTTACAAATACTGCCCACTCCCTACTCTACTCCATTTCTGCAATTGGTATTAAAACCAAACAAACAAAAGTTCCTAGAAGCATGACTCCTTTTCTTTGCTTCAAGCTGTCTTGTACCTTTCAGGCTTGTTACCATTTCCAATCAGTCTACACAGCTTAAGCTACTGTCTCTTTACTTATAGATTAAAAATAATAAATATACTTGCATAATGATTTCACAACACTTTTCTGATTAAGTATTCATTCCCAGATTAAATTCTGTTATAGGTAGTTTATTTAAAAATTTAAGAACCTTCTCTCCCCTCCCTCCTCTTCCCCAAAATGAAGAGGAAAAAAGTGCTTCAAACAACATACATCATTATAAAAATGGTAATAGAAGAAGGATACAGACTTTGCCAAGGTTTAAAATAAAATAATTACATAAATTGGATCGTTTATGTGTCTTGTTATTCTATTGACAGCCATTTAATTAGATTATAACTAACCCCACACCTAGCAAGTTAGAAACTCTTTTTGAAGATAGTTGCACTTTGCACAATTATGAAGCCATCAGCATACAACCTGCTCTCATTAGTTGTGCAGAGCATCTGTAATGGAATTTTTTGCAACACTAAGAATTCCATACTGGGGATTCAGGACATCCTTCCAGAACTAAATATGTATTTTGTAATATATCTTGTTCCAGGAAGATGTCAATGTCAAGGATTTTATAAGCTTCTCCTATCTATTTTAGCTGAAGAAGATATACAGCATGCAGAAATTCCTTTCCTGACTACTAACTTCTTGAAATGAAAGTTTCCTATAGTTAACACAACCTAGGAGGAAGCAATATGCAAAAAGAAGAAATTCCACACTAAACATACAAACACTTCCAGGGGCTCATCACAGAGAAAGAAAAAAATATTTTGAAGAATAAGAAAGTGAAGAACAAGAAAGGTCATGATCTTAAATTCCATGAAGAAAAAAAAAAAAAGTCATATTAAAACCTGAAATTAAATTAAAAGGACAGGAGACTTACTATTAAAGAATCTAAAACTTTGAAAATCAAAATTATTTTATGACACTGCCATCTGGACCTAGCCTACACAGTGGTATACAAGACACAGGTTAAATAAATCATACCTGTATTACTGTTGATAACGATGGTTAAAAATAAATGTAAAGGAAAAGACTACTGTAAGCCCATCTTACATGCACTGTTCTGCAATGTAGATGAGAGTTCAAATTATTTCTCTACTGAGGGAAGCAACAGGCAGCATATAAATGCAAACAACCTTCATTAGACACATTGTCATGAGTATATTAATCATGTCAAGAAGCATTGCTGAAGTTTCCTTCAGTGCAATTTAACATACCTTACTTTATTAGGATGCACTTAATTTCACTATGTTTTCTCCTCATTATCATTTATGATGACCAATTAAAACGTTTGTGTCTGTCTCTAAGCAAATTACTTCTGTAATTCTGGTAGCTGAAAGCACCACTCATCCAACACTTCTGTCATTTCGTTCCATCAGTGTAATATCTTACTTTGCCCAGCCTCTATTAGCATTTTAAAGAGAAAAAGCTTACTTGGATTGGATAGTTAGGTATAAACCTGGGTCTTTTTACAGTGTAGACAATAAAAAGTGGGTTGGTCCCCCACCCCCCGTTTGCCCTGTTATACGGCCTTCATGGTTTTTTTCCTTGCAGTGAGAAGCGTAGCTCGTATAGTCAGAAAAATAACACAATGAAGCAACAGAGGCCTTGGGCATTATTCTCATATCGGGCTCAAAGTTGTGTGCAGTTTAAATTTAATTTCCTTTAATTCCATGTGTGCTCAACACATGCAATAAATGCAAGTACACAGCAACTTTACTTTTTCTTTACCCCTCCAAAGCCTCTGTATCAGAGTTCTGTCGAGAGCTTTTCAAACAATGATGTAACAGGATGTGCCATGCCATATATCATGTTTCCAACATTCATAAATAAGCCCAAACCATTTTTAATATTCTAAAAGTCAAACAGGAGGGCATGATCTTTTCTCAACCTTTCACAACAAAATTGTGACTAGTTCATCTGACTATAGCTGTTATTTCCTAGCTTCACGTATATTAAAATATCTTAAAGTTAGCTGGAAATTCTGATTACACACAACGCTTTTCTGTGGAACTCACAGCAACCAAAAATGGCTGAGCAACATCTGGGATCACCAAGCTGTGTTTATGAACTCCTTTATCTGCAGATTACCTTGGGCTCCTGGAACTAACGATACAAGGCTGATTCCTCAGAAGCTGCTGGAACTCAGCTGCAGAGCACTGGAATTTGGCTTATTTTCTAGGGAAACATGTGTTCTTATTTACATAACATTAACTTTGACATTACAGTAATGACTTCCAGAAAAATGCTGATAATTGCAAGGGTGAAGAAATAAGTCTGAAGACAGCGCTGCCTTTTAGAACAATTATAATTTCATTAAAATAGGAACATAACTTAAAGATAGATTTTATTCTCTTTGATGATTTACTCATGCAAACTGCACATAAAAGAAAACAGTACAGTTTGTGAAACATGTCAAATGTAAAGACCCAAAATGCTAAGTACAGAAGTAGTGTGACATACATCTCAAAACGGAATCCATGGTAGTACGACAAATAACTTTTCTCTATTTGCTGAACACGGATTTTAATGGTTCTTTTTCCAGCCCCACTGTTAAATTCATTCACTGTTTACACGTCTCCTATACACTTATGTAGACTTATTTTACAAGCGCGACAGTTTTGTTATAAAAAAACTCCACTTATATAAATATGATTTAAAAGCCTTTGTGTTTAGGAGAGCAAATTATAGCATAATCAATGAGGCCTTATCTAGTCCACCAAAACTACAATGAAAAGTGACTGTATAGCTTTCTTGCAGAATTCACATTTTGTGCCTTTGCAATTAATTTCCTTCTCACAAGAGGTGCATTGTATTTTACCACCCTGGAAATGTTCAATAACTGTTACAGCTTTTTATCTTGAAATTGGGAAAGTAAGACTTTTAAACGCATGAGGTTATCAACTCAACTTTCTTAGTTTTAAAATACAAAATATTTAGAATCCCTATTATTTTCATGCTTAAAGCCCTGCAATGATACATATATGACTTAGATACTTCTTTGTCCAGTTTTCATTATAGTATGGTTGTATATATATTGTAGAAATTATGATTTTCCTGTGGATCAATTACAATTTTAGATTTAAAACTGAATCAAATAGAAACTTGATGGCACTGACACTTAAAAACACATAGTATAGTGTGGAGAAGGAAGAGCAAATGAACTACACAACCCATTATAAATGCATTAAATCTTTGTTATATACATAATGGAATCCTGCTTTACTGCCAGTTGCTACTATGCATCTGTTTTTGCTATTATACAAAGTTTTCCGACCTGAAAGCACACATCTACTTTTTTTAAACAACTTAATCTATTGTAAAATATTGTACTGTATTTTGAACATGAGTACAGAATCAAAATAGATAATGGCACATTTAAAAAACTCAGTATCCTACAGATGATTGGATAATGAGAAAAAGTGTACCTACAATCATCTCATCAGAAACAAACTACATCATGGAATGTTAGTTATCCGAGTTCGCACAGTAAATAACATTTTAAAACTGCAATCACCTATCAGCCAGCATCACATTGAAGGCATCTTTAAACATTCAAGCAAAAGACTGCTGGCATTAACTACTGAACCATTCTCACGCACACACCACACACACCACATTATAATTACATTGTTTCCAAGATACGGTAGATACTGATTTTTTTTTTTTTTTTCCACAAGAAAGGTATCAAAATTTTTGCTACTAAAAGATGACAGTGCTTACACAAGAATTAAGTACAAGTTAGCTTGCAAATACAAGACAATGACAAAAAAAAGTCTTGAGTTGTCTGAAGAAGGATTTTAGGCTTTTCTGGCATCCAAAACCATAAGTAAACTCCTTAGTCTGCGACTCAAAAAACCACAAAATATCAACCTACTCTGGAATACTAAATATTCCATATTTGATAACCCTGTATTTTACAATATGCTTACTGGTTTCAGCCTAGCAACAAAGGGTAGTTATAGATATCTATTCTGACTGGAGAAATAAAGCTCTCCTCCCCCCAGAATGAAAGTGTTGGCGGGGAAAAAACCACCACCTGACATCAATTTAAAATTAAAAAAACTCAAATCTGTTTAGTAATGATCCTCATCTAGGATAAGTATGTGCATAAGAGTACTGTATCTCATATACTGTACTGGCCCTATTAAACAAATTAAAAACCCCAACAAGGTAAAAAGCCAACCAAAATGCTATATGTAAACCAACCCAAATGTTTTTCTCCCAATGTTCTTCCTCTCATAATGTGCAAAACAACAAAAAGGCAAAAAGACTAAAAGCAAATTTACTGTTACTGTCTTTCTCTTGCCTAGTGCTTTATGACCTTGCTAATGTTACAAAGTCAATAGGGACTATGCAGAACTTTGGTATAAAAATGTCACATAATATTACTATCACAGTCTTGGGGATGACCTTTAGTAATTCACCCCAATGTTTGTTGAAATAATACCAAATTAAAAATGAAATAAACCACATTGTACTGTACACACACTTTACACATTAAGCACAAAAAATAACTAGTAAAACTAATACTTAAGAAAAAAAGAAGTCTTTTGCAAAGAGACTAGAACTGGTGTTCTGTCTCATCTTCACCTGCCAATCGTTAAAGCCAAATTTAAGTTGGATTTTTAAAAAGGAATAATTTTAAGCTACAATTTCTCCTAGATGGAGACTGGTCTTTTGTCGATTTCCCTTTAAAGTCACAAATGTATGTCTAAGAAACTGATGCAACGCAAGTTTTTAATCAACTTCCTGAAGGCTGTGACTGGGAGGGAGGCGCCATGACAATCTGGGAAAGCACCGGCTCTGTGCTCTGGTCCGCCATCTGGGTGAGAACGGAGGTGGCCACCGCTTCGGCCTTGGAAGTTGAGCTTACGCCATTGGAAGTGCTGACAGAACTGTGCTGAATAGCTTCCGTGTGTGGACTGCTTGGCACTGATATGTCTTCCGAACTGTCATCTTTATCTGCAGCTGAAGAAGAAAAATTAATTTTTTTTTCACCCGGAATGCACGCTACCATGTGCCAGGTAACAGCAAGCATCCCCTAAATAATTAAAACTCATGGTGTAACACAGCACAAATTGCAAAACAATCTTATTTTCACTTTTTAAAGAAAATACTACTTTGTAAGCAAAAAATATGGACTGCAGTATGGAATGTTGAGGAAACAAGAACATATTCAAAGTCACGATTAAAATCGTCTGATTTCCCGCCTAGTAAATCAGCTGGGGGTACCACGCCTAATTCTAATGATGAACGCTCATGTCAATACACAATATTTATAACTTAAAAGTGCTACCAGATCCCTTGGTGCTATATGAATTGGCTTTAGATTTTTAACATATGCAATTTACTACGTTTGCTTAGTAATCAAACAAGAATAATTCTATGTTCAGTAATTAATACTTGTGATCATGAATATATCTGAAAAAATTATTTACAGCGCTATATTAATTGGACAGTACTTTCACAAGTTTTCAACCCACATTCTTTTAACACAGTGAAGTTCAGTAACTTCTTTAGTATACAAATGCCTCTCAGATTTAAAATTGTTAAAACTGATTTAAAAAATATCTTCAACAATACTTCAGGTGTTCTCCACAAAACTGAAGTGAATTAGCCACACAGTTGCATCATTTTTTCTCATGACAAAGGGTAAACAGATTAAAATATAATTCTTATTGTGCAAAACTAGAATTTACAAATGAGCATCATTTAAAATGTCTTTCTTGCACAGACATCCTAGTCGTGCTAAAATCGTCCTTTTTTTCCAGAGTTGCAAAGGTTAGCCCAGGTATTATGCACTATCAAGCAAAAAGCTGAGTTAAAGACTAAAGGACCAAAAAAGAAAATAAGCCTACTGTTTTCCCCTCAAAATTAAAAGTATGAACACCAAATTTAATGATAACTTCTTTGTATCACTTTGTGCTACTTTGTTTTAAACTATTTTTCACAATAGTTTTATACACTGACTTAAACCCAGTATACCGATGGAATACTGGAAGTCCCTTTTAAAACACTACTGACTGTTGTATAACATAACAATACAGAAAGACACACACAATAATAGCCAGAAGAAGCATGAACAGAAGCTGCCTGTGACACAGCAATGGAACAAAGCTTGATTTTCTCTAGACTTGTTTTTGCAATCCCGTTCAGATTTGCCTACAAATTCGAAAGTTACCCAGGGAAAGCGAAGGGATGGGAAAGGATGACACTAAAACTAGAAGATGAACACCACTGTGGTATCATAGCCTTGTTTCCATAGAAAATCAGGCTAATAGCAGCAACTAAAAGGAACACTACACATGAACAAACGATGATGAAGTGGTTTATGATGTACTGATGTTTATATGACATACTAGCTATGGGTAAGAAAATTCACTAAATTAGCAAGTCAAGTCCCAAACATAAAGGTCTTTGAGCAACCCCACGCATACTAAGAACACACTTGTCTTCAAAGCCTGAAAACAACAGTTCTATTATCGATTGCTTCTGGAAAAGAGTGGCAGGGTCAAAAAGGATGGCTAAGCAAGCAAAACTGCTATTATTTCTTTACAAGAAATACTGTCTACATGAACAAGGTAGCAATTTCTCTTCTACTTCTACCACAAGAGCATGGACATAATTGTTTGAAAGTATCATAATGTTCTTATCCATGAGGCCAACTATTTTACAAATACTGCATTTTTTAAAAAACAGATCTTTCAGGCATTAAAGGAGATACAGACAGATGATATTGAGCTAGGTTTGCTGACAGTTACCACATATCCTAAGGTTACATGGTAACTGTATACAGCAAATTAAAATACTTCTGAAAGATGTTTGTGATCCTTAGTAGGATTTGCCCATTCAAGAAGAGAAAGAACATGAATGAGTGCCAATTCAGTTAACACTACTCAACAGGATTTCATCTTTCCTACACCTCTATCAAGACCTACAAGACCTCATGTAAAAATAAGTAAGGAAAACATGCAAACTTTGTTAAAAACAGAAACTCTAGTGCCACTTCCTGAAAAATACTGAATTACTAATTATGAGAGTAGCATATTCTTCCCCTCAGACACAATGAAATGGCAGCAAGTGGGACAACATGTATCGAATAGTCTCCCTGCTGTAACACCTGCTCCTCCTCTTCAGAGCTGTTATTCTCCTACGAATCTCAGTATTCCTATTATGCTTCTTTTGCTGATCCCCGATTTCCTTGTTGGCCAAATCCTCCTTATCCTCAAGAAAAAGGGTTAGTTTTAAATGCTACAAGCCAGAGACAGAGAGGAAGTAAAGCAGACCACTAGGAGACTTCCCAGCCTGGTACAGCCCTCGGACTACTACTACCCATTACTGCTCTTCCACGTGGGTGGTGAGGAAGTTGCAATACATAGCCCAAGAGTGATTGGAAGAGACTTCAGGGCCTTGGAACGGTTAGTGAGGGAATCTGGGGCACAGGTTATTTTCTCCTTCCTCCTTCCAGTTGTGGGCGGTGCCGCTGGAAGGAACAGGCAGACCCAATCTCTTAATACATGGCTCCGTGGCTGGTGCCACCGTCGCAACTTTGGGTTTTTTGACAATGGGATGGCCTACACAGCACCAGGCTTGCTGGCGTCAAATGGGAGCCACCTTTCTCAAAGGGGAAAGAGGGTTCTTTGCTCAGGAGCTTGTGGGGCTCATTGACAGGGCTTTAAACTAGATGTGAAGGGGGAGGGGGAACATATCGGGCTTGCCTGTGACAAGCTGTGGGATGGTACACAATGGTTAGAGGGGCAAGGTGCTACTATGAGCCCTCAACCTGTTGCCCAGAGGCATGCTGGAGACGCTGCAGCACAAAGTCTTGCGGAGATGAGCTGGGGGCTCCCGAGGAGCCAACAAGGAAACTTCTGTGAAACACCTCAAGGGAAACAAGGGATGTTCTGCTAAGAAGGTGGCACAGCCAACAGCCCAGATGAAATGCCTCTACATGAACGCACACAGCATGGGGAACAAACAGGACAAGTTGGAAGCTACTGTGCTGCTAGAAAGCTATGACCTGATTGCCATAACTGAAACTTGGTGGGACGAATCCCATGACTGGAATGTGGCTATGGATGGCTACAGGCTGTTCAGAAGGGACAGGCAAGGAAGGAGGGGCAGAGGCGTTGCCCTCTACATAAAGGAATTGATACAGTGTGAAGAGCTGTCCCTGAAGAATAGCCATGAGCAGGTCAAAAGTTTATGGGTAAGAATCAGAGACAGAGGCGACAAAGGGAACCTTGTGGCTGGTGTCTACTACAGGCCACCTCATCAAGGGGAGCCTACTGACAAAGCCTTCTTCCTCCAGCTCCGGAAGGCTTCGTGCTTGCAGACTCTCATCCTACTGGGGGACTTCAACCACCCCAACGACCACCCCTTTTTGCTGAAAAAGCAACACAGCAAGCTGTAGGCAATCCAGGAGATTCCTAGAATGCATTGAGGACAACTTCCTAAGCCAGGTGATAGACACCCCTACCTAAGGGGATGCAATACTGGACCTGACGGTCACCAGTGTGAGCGAGCTCATTGGTGATGTCAAGACTGGAGGCAGCCTGGGCTGCAGTGATCACACATTGGTGGAGTTACCACTCCTCAGGGATATGGGAAAAGCGAGGAGTATAGTCAGGACCCTAAATTTTAGGAAAGCAAAATTCCAGCTCTTCAGGGAGTTAGTCAGAAACACCCCCTGGGAAATGGTCCTCAGGGACACGGGAATGGAACAGAGCTGGCAGATCTTTAAGGACACCTTCCATAAAGCACAAGAGCTATCAGTCCGCAAGCGTAAGAAATGAGGCAAGGAAGGGAAGAGACCAGCATGGCTGAGTCAAGACATGCTGGTCAAACTAAAGAGCAAAAGGGAACTGCACAGGCAGTGGAAGCAGGAACAGGTGTCGTGGGAAGAGTACACAGAAGCTGCCCAGTTGTGTAGGGAGGGGGTCAGGAAGGCCAAGGCGCAGCTGGAGTTGAATTTGGCAAGGGATGTAAAGAATAACCAGAGGGGCTTCTACAGGTATGTCAACCAGAAAAGCAAGGTTAAAGAAAGCACACCCCCCTGATGAACAAGAATGGTGACCTAGTATCAACAGACGAGGAGAAGGCTGAGGTACTCAACAACTTCTTTGCCTCAGTCTTCACCAGCAACCTCTCTCCTCACCCCTTCCGAGTCGACGGACCGCAAGATAGGGGACCAGGGGGGTAAAGCCCCTCCCACTGTAAGGGAAGATCAGGTTCGAGACCACCTGAGGAACCTGAATGTACACAAGTCTATGGGGCCTGATGAGATGCATCCCAGAGTCCTGAGGGAATTGGCTGATATAGTTGCCAAGCCACTCTCCATGATATTTGAACAGTCATGGCAGTCAGGTGAAGTCCCTGGTGACTGGAAGAAGGGAAACGTTGTGCCCATTTTTAAAAAGGGAAGAAAGGAGGACCCTGGGAACTACTGACCTGTCAGCCTCACCTCTGAGCCTGGGAAGATCATGGAGCAGATCCTCCTAGAAGCTATGCTCAAGCACATGGAGGACAGGGAGGTGATTTGAGACAGCCAGCATGGATTCACCAAGGGCATGTCCCACCTGACCAACCTAGTGGCTTTCTGTGAAGGAGTGACTGCATCAGTGGACAAGGGAAAAGCAATGGATGTCATCTATTTGGACTTCTGTAAAGCCTTTGACACAGTCCCCCACAACATCCTTCTCTCTAAATTGGGGAGATACGGATTTGATGGGTGGACTCTTTGGTGGATAAAGAATTGGTTGGATGGTCACATCCAGAGGGTCATGGTCAACAGCTTGATGTCCACATGGAGACTGGTGACAAGTGTGGTCCCTCAGGGGTCCATACTGGGACCAGTGCTGTTTAATATCTTCATCAATGACATAGACAGTGGGATCGAGTGCACCCTCAGCAAGTTTGCAGACGACACCAAGCTGAGTGGTGCAGCTGACATGGCAAAAGGATGAGATGTCATCCAAAGGGACCCGGACAAGCTGGAGGGGTAAGCCTGTGTGAACCTCATGAGGTTCAACAAGGCCAAGTGCAAAGTCCTGCACCTGGGATGGGGCAACCCCCGATATCAATACAGGCTGGGGGATGAAGGGATTGAGAGCAGCCCTGCAGAGAAGGACTTGGGGGTACTGGGGGATGAAAAGCTGGACATGAACCAACAATTTGCGTCCACAGCCCAGAAAGCCAACTGTATCCTGGGCTGCATCAAAAGAAGCGTGACCAGCAGGTCGAGGGAGGTGATTCTGCCCCTCTACTCTGCTTTGGTGAGGCCTCGCCTGGAGTACTGTGTCCAGCTCTGGAGCCCTCAGCACAAGAAGGACATGGGAGTGTTGGAGCAGGTCCTAGAGGAGGGCTACAAAAATGTTCTGAGGGCTGGAGCACCTCTCCTACGAGGACAGGCTGAGCGAGTTGGGGTTTTTCAGCCTGGAGAAGAGCAGGCTACGGGGAGACCTTATTGCAGCCTTTCAGTACTTAAAGGGGGCCCACAGAAAGGATGGGGACAATCTTTTCAGCAAGGCCTGTTGTGACAGGACAAGAAGTAATGGTTTTAAGCTAAAAAAGAATAGATTTAGACTGGATATAAGGAAGAAATTTTTTACAATGAGGGAGGTGAAGCACTGGAACAGGTTGCCCAAAGAGGTAGTGGCGTCCCCATCCCTAGAAACATTCAAGGTCAGGTTGGATGGGGCTCTGAGCAACCTGATCTAGTTAAAGATGTCCCTGCTCACTGCGGGGGGTGAGTGTGTGTGTGTGTGGGCTGGATGATCTCTAAAGGTCCCTTCCAACCCAAAGCACTCTATGATTCTAGATCATTATCTTTCAGCCAGAGAAGGAAGGTCTTCCATTGTTCTGTATCCCTTAACATATATGTTGTTAACTCAAAAGAAATGTCTGTAATAATATCACAGTGGTAAAGAACATGACAAAGGCTTGATTTTCTGATTTTGATGGGCTCAGGAAGACCATATATGCAATGGAAGAAACAGTTATGAGAATATTTATGATCACCAATGTACAATAGAAGTTTTCATACCATTGATCAGATGAACAAACATACTGTGCTGAAGAGACAAACGCACGTAATTCAGGCATTTTCAGATGCTAGGGGCTAGAGCGGGGGGAGCTTACAGCAGACAGGTGATTATGTAAGATACAGACCTAACACTAGTTTATGGTAGTAAATTTGACTGGAAGTGTAAATCCATGCAATAACTACAAAGTAATATTTAGAAATGAGGTGCCACCCTAAAGAACAGCTAGTTAGATTTCCTTCAAAACCCTTCCTTACGTAGCCCTAACTTTACAGGAATAGTGGCCAAAACCAGAATACAGAACTCCATTTGAAGAATTAAAACCAAACAAGAAAATCTACTCGATGAATATAGAAGATACTTAAAGTCACCTCATTACAAAGGTGACTTGTTTTCTTAAGCCTGAAGACTGGGAATAAAGAACAAAGGCTTTCAGAAGAACACAGGAAAGTCATATTTAAATTCCTACAGATTTTCTTCTTTTTTCTTAGTTGACCAGAGAATTGCCAGGCACAGGACTGTGGTTTCAAGAGTGCAAGTGATACATGCCAGAATCATAATGCAGCCAACAATGTAGAAAAAAGCCTAGGCATTTTAGGTTTTTAATGGCTCCCCCAGCTTTGCCTCAAACCAAGGAAAATGCACAGTCCAAATTAGAAATGAATCAACAGAAGTTAATGTGTGCTTTACATTAGAAGGCTGGCAATTTACAGACCTACATCTCATGAACCTTCCTGAAGGCTACATAGTTCCTACACAGGCTGCGTCATGAGAAGGAGCAAGCCATTTTGGTAATGGAACACAACGTGGGCTATACTGAGCTATAGAAAAGATTTAAAAATAGCAAACAAAGCACAGAGGAGACTTTTGAGGATGTACTAAAAAGTAACCTTTTAGAATCATCAAACACTGTTATTATTTGCTTCTTAGCATTGCTTACCAATAGCTTTCAGTAAGGTAAGCAAACAAAGAGGGACTTCAGTCTTCAGAAGAAAAAACCCCACCAAAACGGGAATGAGTATGCAAGCATTGACATATGATCCAGAACTCCTTTTGGTCCCCTGATAATCACTAGAAAGGAAGCCTCATGATAATTCTCATCAGGCCATCCATGGACTATAGGGAAATGCTCACTTCCAGTGAGATGGCCTTTGTGAACACCCCCTGCAGTCACTGAAGAACTGCGTCTGTCCAGAACAGGCTGTAGGAACATAGTGGTTTCAGTGATTCAAATTATTCAAGGTCTGAAACTGGTTAGTCACCTTCTACCATTTCTTTAAAACTAACTAGAGAAAGATGACAAAAACACCCATTTAATACCACCTACATGGCAGTGTCTATTTATCTTCCCTTATATTCAGTTTTGTACAAGTGCTCTTGAATATCACGATGCTCTTTTGAAAAATATGAAAAATACCTAGAACACCCCCCTTTTTTTTTTGACAACTCTACTTTTCACAACACATTTTGTTCTCATAAGTTTTCACCTTTTTCCTGCTCCAAGTCCAGAAAAAGCTTGAGAAAATATAGGAGTATTGCAGAAGGCTTTTAGAAATAATCTGGTATAGAAGAGCTAAAATGAAAAATAAATTAACAGCATTTAGATTTCTCCTATACACGGCACTTCCCCCCTTCCCCCAATGTTTAAAGATGCATTCAGAACCCACAGCATCCTTCTTTGGGAAATAAAAAAGTTTAAACTGGTTGAAAACTCAAACACTGCAACAGAAATTCATCCATACTGCCTCAAAGTGCAATAACCATTTTTCTTGTTTCTCTGCCCTGATGACACCCTCTTTTGAAGCAGGCAACAAGACTTTTTAAATAAGGAAAATACGATGCCAAGAACAACCTTAGAAGAAGAAAGTAGTATCTGTAGCATCATGCTTTTCACTTAGCCCAAGTCAAAAATGTGCCCGGGAAATCCAAAAGATCTTAAAAGATAGAAGCGTGTTCCAAAAATACCCTGAAAAGCAACAGATTATTTGTGCCTATTTAAATGCATCATACATGAAACCCCATTAAATAGTGGACTTAGCTGTTGAAACACGGTCTGCAAGGTATAAAATAGCACTGTCTCAGGCAGTGCACAATATTCAGCACTGCAGGAGCTCTGTAATCTGGTGTCTTCAATTTCTTCCACAGACTGTTAAACCACCCCAATACGTTTTTGAAGCAATTCAACTTAGATTACTTGATGAACATAATATGTTTATTTAAAAATACTTTCTATGAACACCATTTTCTTGAACTTACTAGCTGAAAGCATTTTTTCCTCTCAAATTATACTGCAGGTAAGTAACTTGGCCAACATGCTCTCCTACCAATATTCACACAGAGATAATGTGAAAAAATCCTTTCAGAGGGATGGTATTGCAACTATCATTCATGCTGAACTTTGACTTTCAAGAAACTAGGTGAGCTATACTTCCAATCTCCTTGCTTACTATTGTTTTATTTTTTTCTAAAATGTAGGCTTTTTCCACTTACTAGTATTAGTTCTTACTCATTTTTCATTCTTTAGTAAATTAGGAACCTTATAGTCCTTTTCTGAGGGCAGAAAATAAGCATTACTAAACAGGTCGTTCATTAATTCTTCAACAAAGAAATCCTTAGCATGTAATTGGCTTACCAGTTTAAGATTTATGTTTAAATATTTTTTCAGGCCAATTCAGGAACACACATCCTCAAAACATCAAAATTCAAGAAACCTACATTTTTTTTTTGGTTTTTCGAAAAACCTTGCATGCATAATGTTATCCCCTAGTAGCTTCCGTATGAAATTATGTTGTTCTGTCAGATGGGAGCCATAATGGCCTCATCCCTGCAGCAATCATTGTTAATATAAATCCCAAACATATTTCTATACTGTTCCAATTTACTCCAAGATGCTATTTTCTGTCTTGTCAAAATGACTGGAGATCAAAGGACCAAGATTTATAAGCTCAAAACTGACAAAATCAGTATTCTAAATATATATGGCAATACAGAGTTGCTAAATCTCCTGAATCTTTTAAATTAAAAAATATTGCCCATTCTGATGAAATTGCTTACAATGACTACAAGTAAAGATGGTGGCCATTAAGTTTTATCGCAAGCACCTGAGGATCTGTTTGCATGCAATACAAAATGTTCCTTTATTCTCCTGAATTACTGACACCGGCAAATTAAAATGAAGTGGCTACATATGGCAGAAACAATCTTCACATTTACAAATATCCTGAAATATCACTAAATCATAAAAACGAAAGCTGTGGGTTATATATTATGAATGTTGCCTAATGCATTCCCAGCTCAGTTATTTGTAACAAATTTGTGTACAATGGACAAAATTGGCCATTTATTCTACAGCAGCAGCAGCTGGTTCTGGCACTGTGTATCACATCCAAAAATGAAGTTACAAGTCAGGAAAGCATAATTAACCTTTAAAGTGCTGGAAGGATGAAAATCAGATGAGCACCTTTAAGTAAAAATATGTAGTAGAGAAAAAATGCTGCTGAAACTCTCAGTATTCCCTTCAGTACTAGAACTGCTTTTTAAAATACCCTGTTTATAGAAAAGTAGTTACTTAATGTGGAAATCAAAACAATCTAGAAGACATTGTACAGTAAGAGCCATGAACCTGCATCTGATTATTTTAACGGCTTGACTGATCCTGGATGTTATGGTAAATGAGGACAGCTGTTGTATTACCTCTACTGAAATCTCATTATGATGAAGGAAAAAACCCACAAGGACCTTTCACTGTACTAGGCTAAGATAAAGTATAAAAAATGGTTTATCATGTGCTCTTAATACTTTAATTACATTTTCCAAAGCAGGTGTAATAACTGATAGTCTTTAAATGCTAATTATCATATGCATTTATTAAACCAACATAATACCTTTAACGTTATGCAACACTTCAACTGAACAGACTTAAAAATGTGTTTCTAAATATCACATATTCACTCCTGTCTTCCAATAACCTTTGAGATTTTTTTTTTTTAAATCTTTAATGTAATTTTAGAACTGCACTTCTCAATTTTAATGTTCATTCAGTTCACTTTGGCAGTATTTCATTGATGCAGCCTAAGGCTATAGGTAATGGAACATTACTCACTATGATAGCCAGATTTCTTCTGCATGGCGGTTACAGGGCAATCTTTATGAGCCAGAAGAAGCTGTTTCAGCTGTGCCACTTCATTTCTCAGCAGGGTGACTTCATTCTAAAGGAGAAGAAAGTTATGTACTTTACCAGGTTCAAACTACACACATTTTGAAGGTAAGTATTAAGTTTTATAGCATTTTCAGTTGTTCATTTAGGGGTAGATAAAATACAAGAAGTTTCCATTTAGTATATATTGCAAAAATATGTACATTTCTTTTATCTCAGAATATGTAAATATTAGCTGAAACTTGGCTAACTTTATTTTATGATTTTCTTAAACTAGGAAATGCTTTTTTTGGAAAATACAACCTATGTTTTCCAGTTTGCAGATGCAGAGCCTACATATAGTCTCATTCACATGATCCAGCTACTGTAAGACTCTTCTGCAAGGTTTTGTGATGAATTCTAATCAGAGTAAACCTACATTTAACTACCCACATTTTAACAGATGCCACAGCCAACATTAAAAAAAAAAAAAAAAAAAATCAGGCAATGCAGAATGATTTTTGGTGACTATATTTGTACTTGGACATTGAAAAAGAAAATCTCACGTAATGGTAAATAGTTTAGTAAATGTCTGTTGATTTCCATATTAATTTTCTCTTTGGCAACCATATATAAATGTGCTGTATGAAGGAATAATTGATAATAATGACAAAATCCTGAAGTGTCAGCTTATGTTACTAAACTGGAGTGTAATCTAGGAGACAGCACTTGCAGAATCTAGCGACTGGGTTCATTTCCAGGCTGTGCCTTTCCATTATTGGGTGACCTTCAGCAAGGTCATCTAACTTCTTTGTGCTTCAATTTCCCCATTTGTAAAATGGAGGACAGTGATACTTACCTTCTCTGTAAAGCAGTTTGATATCTACAGATGAGAAGCACTACATAAGTGCAGTATATGTGACAATCCAAATTGAGAACAATATGGCATTTTGATAGATCAATTTTCACTTAAAATAGTAGAAAAATGTTTCTATAACTACAGAATCGAGTTATCTGTAATGCTTTGCGATACCTGTATCTTGCCACGATATATGCTTTTCATGGGTTAATATCTTTTAAATATACAACCTTTCCATTGATACTTGAAGATACTTAAACTATAAGAACCTTGGCACATTAGCATAATATACCACACACATGACGCAACTGTTTGGTAAATGTGTATGTTTATGCATTTGAGAGCAAGTTAAAGAAAAAACAATCACAGGAAAATTGGATTGCAAATAAAATTATGTGGGGGGAAAAAAAACCACAAGAAAGTTAATCTTGTTACTTGCAAGCTAGAAGTAAGGCAATGCAGTCAGAGAAGAGATGAATTGTAAAAGGATTCTAAAATAAGGAAAACAATTTTTAAACCCCGAATTTATTAGGTTTAATTACACTAAGTAACATAGTTTATAAATACTGTTAACTAAAATACTAGATTTTTAAAAGAAAAGCTCCTCTGTGTCCTCTCTCCATTTAAGAGACAAAAAATTTCAAGCCTTTATACTTGCAAAATCCTCTTAAACTATTAAGGACTACTCTTCTATTCAGTCATTTTATTGTGCCAAATATCCCTTTTAGAAACTTTATATTTAAAACAAAAACAAGAGCTGAAGCAAAGCCAAAATCTGACTTCATGGACGTTTCTAATGAAAGAAAAATGTGACTGCAAACAAAAAAAAGGCTGTAATGAAAAAAACCCAACCAAAACCCCCACAAAATCTCTACCAGCTGGCATTACATGCCCTGAAATCTTGGGCTGTTAAGCAATCACACTAATTCTGCCTCCAGCTCTCAGTCTCCTCTTAGTTCACCATGTTATTTACTGAGGAGCCACAAATCTGGATGCCAAGCAGGCAGCTGCACAGAACTGACATAGTTGGGGGGAAAAAAAAGAAAGTGCTGATGTAGTTTTGAGACACTTCTTGATAATCCACAGAAGCAGCAATGTCCAAGAACATGAAATGTACTTCTGTTAATTTAAAGGAATACTGGCAAAATAAGTGATCAAATTGGGAAAAGGTTTTCAGAAGTTTTCTACCTTCACCTCCTGCATTTTAAGGAAGAATTTTATACACAAACAGCACATGTAAGTATGAAGTCACTGTTTATCAGTGTAAGTAAAAGTAACATTTATGAAAAATTTTTGAAAAGTAAGTTTATAGGTTAATGTCAGTTGTATTATAAATACTAAGACTTTTGCTAACAGAAATAGAAAAAGCAAATATATTATCTTCCATTAAAGCAGATTTGACAAAAATGGAACAACATTCCTATACTAAAAAAGTTGAGGTATTCTCATTGAATACATACTAGCATTGTTAATAACATGAACACTGCCAACACTGCTATATGCGATACACAAATCATTCTTGAAAGCAGAATAGAGTATGTCTGCTGGACATGTGGAATGTCACAGAAAGGCAATCCATGGTTGCCATTTACATATTACCAGTAAGAACCACTTCTGACTGGTAATAAAAGGGGGTTGTTAGAACCAGCTCCTATGCACATTGTAGTTTTCTTATCATGTATGTGACAACAGCAAGTCTTTCCATCTCATTTGAAATAACATTAACATGTGGTGGTCTTCACAGAAAACAGGCCAACAAGAAGAAACACATGGAATAAACACTTCAGCCACTGGCATGAAGGAAGATTATTTCGAGTTTTCACACTGGAAAGGTCCTGCTCAGCAATGAGATATCAAGTCAAGCATAGGCATCAACATTTCTTTAAATAAGCATGAAATATACCTCACATGCTGTGTAGAAGAATTTTTACATTCCCACATTTCAAAAATGTGCTAATATTAGAAAGCAGGTTTCTGGAGGAAAGCATATCTATTTTTACCTGCACTCCATTTTTCAAAAGATACTTTGCCTTCTGTATTCTTACGCGGGTATACCACACGGTGTACAATATGCTCTTTTGTATCTGCCTATTCCTCCCTGGATCCAAAATGTGGATCTTTTAATACTTTTAATGTAATAGTGGGACCCGGTGACTAATCCTTACTCAGCAAGGCATGGGACAATGTTTGTGAGGTATTATTTACCAAAACTATCATCAGAGACAGGTAGATGTGATTTATGGGGATAGGGGATTGTCTGTAGCCAAGTTAAACACCGCTCTTCCTGTTTCTTTTTGGATCACTTCAACAAGATAGCCCTGTAGGGATAAGGATCTTTACTTACCGGCATTTCTTTCATAATTTAGCTTTCCTAAAGCAGCTTCTGCAGCACTAATATGAACTGCTGATTCTGATCCTTTAAAACCTACAATGATCTCGTGAGGAAGACAGGCCATTCTTCTAATACTTTGCCCTCTAAGATTATTAAAGCAACAGGGACCAAATCGAGACCAATGAACATTGGCATCTGATCCTGCAATGCAAATGAGTGGCCACTAGGGACACACTGTCAATACTTCCTTAACACGTTACATAGCATACCATACCCTGCTGTATTGTGCAAGGCACAGAGGCAACACAATGCGGTATATAAAATTTAAGATCAATAAACAAGTCAACATATTAGTAGAAAACACAGTCCACAAAAATAAAACAGTAAATAAACTTTAAAAGGTTGGAAGCATGAAAAAAAACCTTACATAGCGAAGCCTATAATAAAAGACAGCCAATCTAACTCAAGTATATTACTGGCATGATATAATAGGTGGAAATTTTCCCTTAAGCAAATATTTGAAAAATGATGCTTAAAAAGGAAGTTACATTAAAACATTTAAAAGAAGAAAGTAGGCAGGAGTTAATCTACAGAAAGCTGAAAACTATGGAGAATATACATAAATCAAGTAAACCTCTTCAAAATCTGTATGTACAGTTCGAGAGTTCCAGTCTTAAAAACCTTCACATTGACATTAGAAGCTTTGACACAGACATTACAAGAAAGCTACTAACAGCGTTGAAAGAAGTCAGAATTGTTACGTGAAGCAATGCAATGTAGTAATTTTGGTATTAACCTACTTTTGGAAATGTGACATCTCGGTAAATTCAGCTGAGCAGGTCATTTAGATATTAAACAAAATATGAACTACGAAACCCTAACACTCACTCTATAAAACTGTACTAAGGCAAAACTCCAAACTTATTAAATTTACTATTAAAGTAAGTAATCGTGGGTCATTACTGCCCACTATGCTGATCAGCTGTGTTAGCCTGTCAAGTGAAGAATTATTATGGAAATATAGGATTGATTAATGTTTTCACATAAAGTACAGTTTAATTATTTCTCTGACATTCAATTTTCTTTACAAGTCATTCTGTTCTTCACAGTTAACGGTTTTGCTTTTGGCAGAGCGTAAGAAAATTCTTTTTCTTGAATTCACTATTACCGAGTTAACTCTTGGAAATCTGGAAAAATTTTGGTTATGGTTACTTACATCATTTTCAGTTATAAAAATTAGTATAAGTTAAAGGCAGTTCACATAATACCAAAAATTACTTTCACTAAGAAAACTGATATACAGCCAATCTTTTTTGTTCTTGTTTTCCTTCCTGTAGGTCTACCTTCACTTGTTTCTTAGATTATTTAAGCTATAGTGCTACAAACCATTTTGTAATCAATGGATTTACAGTGAGGACTGTGACTGCATTAAAGGAACGTGTCTAAAGACTGTGAACAGGTATGAGAAGACTATATATTTGCAGGAAATTTAACTATTGCTGGTGCACAGTGTCATGACTCTTGGAACAGAGGAAATTATTTCATGTTGTGTGCTTAGGTAGGAATTTCTTACATTTTACAGTCTGGAATGCCGAGTATTTTTACAGACATGAACACGACGATGACTGATACACTGTAATTTTGATTACATGACAAAAAGTAATCTCAACATGTCCTGCTTCTCTGTTGGTCAAGCTGGGACATTTTCTTTATCAAACAGCATGAAAAAGGAGTTTTAATAAGAAGGACAAAATCTGTGAATTTGACTCAGTGAACAGCTCTGATGAAAGACCAAGAAGTGAAACTTTAAAATATCAAAATACTTTCTATTGCATTTTCTAAATGAATGCTTCATTTCGGAAATTACATAATTTTTGCTTTCTGTAATTCTCAAAATAAAGCTTTGAGACCTTTTATTTTGAAGCACTACTTTATGCCAATCCTCATGTGCTGCTGGAAAACATTAAAAAAGTATGCTTTAACATTTAATAGCAGTTTAAACAAAAGGGTCATGGATTGTTCTACAGGGGGAGAAGTGTGCCCACATGACAACTTTCCAACAACTGACGACCTCAGATGAGGTGGAAAAACGACTGGCAACATACACTAGACTACCCTCTTACAGTATACTTCCCTCACTATAGGATTTATGCACACTGGGAGGGCAGCGTGGTGAAATTTGCACTGCCACTGCCTGTGCTGTACCTGTTCTGTGGACAAAAGAGGCCTTCAGTTTCCAGTGATGTCAATCTGGCACCTTTCACGAGCACTACATTCACTTTAAAGGAAAAAAAGTGAAGTTAAAAAGAACCAAAGGAAATCAAACCAAATCTTATTTAAATAACTCAGGCTGTGATACAAATTATTAAGAGCGAGATGTTTTTAAGGTAAGGCTACTACTTTGCTAATGAGACTTTACTCCAATGTATCTTGTCATCCTTGTTTAGTATCACAGTCTGAAAGTTATTTAAAATGGACAAAGGACAAAAGGGCACAATCCTAAAGCTTACACATCTTGAAATCTGAGCTTTCTCTTATATTGTTATTTTACTTGTATATGTAATTAATGCTGAATTTTCAATTCTGACCTGAGCCACCAGTTACAAAACCATTTCTATTTCAGATTTCATGCAAAGTTTAAGTTCCATTGATCCAGGACCACTGTCTTAAGAATCAAAAAACGTATACATTTTTACTTGAAATAAAAAGTATACCTGTAACTGCCCATTTAGTGAGCTCAGGTCCTCGGCTTTTTTCTCCAATGACTGCACCCAGACTTTCCGTTTCTGTCGGCACCTAGAAGCAGCAGCCCGGTTTCGCTCCAGGAACTTCCTTCTTTTCTCATCAGGGTCTTCATTGGCAGCTCTTCTTCGCCGACCACCTGTATTTGGCGTTTGTGGTGTAGGCTGAGCTGGTGATGCCTGAAAACAGTAAAAAGTCTTAAAGTTATCAGTATAATACTATTAATGACTTAAGCTACAGCACTAGTGTAAGTACATGTCACATCTTGAGAAGGGTATTCACAACATTTCTGAATACATTCAGGTTATACACACCTCTTTTGTGGAAAGCTATATCATTTAACTCTACAGCTATGTTTTAAAATATTTTACTGTATTTACACTCCTTACCATGTTACATTAATATGTAACATCTAATCATGGCTCTAGCTTTGGTTTAAAATTGCACTAAAAGAAGCCACTCACTTCAAAGAGTTAAATTCATGTGACATTTACATTTGGCAACTGAATAAACCCTGGAAGCAATACTTCTTTAGATGGACTCTCAGACATTCTTTTACCAATTCTGGTGACACAAGTATTTACAAAAGGTAAACTTTAAAAGAAACCTCTTTCACCCAAAGTAGCTTTTAAAAGTTACATTTAGCAGGAAATAAATTTTCTGCTTTCAACCCTTCCCACAAACCTAGTCACAACTGAAATACTACACAATTGTTTACACCCAACATATACAAGCTGTTTGACAAATGCTGTCAGTGCTGACACTCACTGATCCCTGACTCCAGATAGCAATTTCCTACTTGTTGACGCGTTTCCCCACCACTGCATACCGATTTCCCTTATATCCACCCACATATTATGACAGGATCAAAATATTTCAATATTTTAAATTATACATTATACTCCTTTCATAGCTGTTTACAGACCCTAGGCAAAGATCCTTTGAAGTAATAGGACAGACAGACTATAACTGTCTCCACGACATATTCACCGGTGCACCTACACATTCAGTCTGGCACAGTAAGAAAGTTTTATTGTTCAATTAAAGACTGCAAACACGTATCAGTTGGCATATCGATTTGGCATAAATTCTGGATAGCTAATAATAAAAAAACCCTGGGTACTCAAATCAGCCTTTTAGGAATGAAACACTTGCAATTTTTTTTAAATCCTAATTATAAAGTAACCACAAAATAACCAAACAGCAAGCCTTTCATCTTGAAAATCCTGCTATGTTGTATTATGAAAATATTCTTTTAAAAAACTTAAGGTAGTATGGGAGAACAGCAGCCTTAAGGAGGAGATCATTTTATAATGGGTAACTTTTTTCCTCTTTTCGCTCCGAACATATTTGGTTTGATACATTATTTGATTTCACTGGCCAGTCTCAGAATCTGACAGCTTTCACTGCAGATGCAGGTCCTTCTGGTTCTGGGCCAAGGATGTAGCTTTTATAAAGTTGGTATTATGCTATGAATTCTGAAAATACTCTTATGAGATTTTTAAAAGCATTTTGAAAACACATTCCAACAAGTTTTTTTGAAGTAGAACAGCAGCAATCCTCCAGGATGCACCCATGGAAGCATCTCTTTCCTCCAGCGTCACTCCCGCTTCCAGTCTGACTCAAGAGTCCTTTATTCTCCTGTTCTCATCTACCATCCCAAAGGGACAGCACACCATTCCTAAACTCAGAGGCCCCCTTTCAGCACCTGGGATTACACAGTACACTTAATCACACAGCTGAGACTCTTCTTGTGGCAGCCCAGTAGAGGCCCTTCAAGCAAATTAAGGTAAGCATGATACCTGATGCAGTTAAAAAAAATTTTCAAGTGTTTATGATCTAGAATATTAAACATGCAATAGAAATAAAAATTAAAACAACTTATTTTTTTCAAATACATATTAACCAGTTGTACAATTTTCAGTTACCACAGAATTTCCTGTTAACGCACTCCAGTAATCAGGAGGACTTAGTGCTAAATTTGAGCAGGTAGGTAATACTTATTTCATCTTGGATAATACATTTTAGAAGCATTTAAGAACACGTAAGAACTATAAACATTTTACTGCTACAGAGCTATTTACTACAAAGGGAGTCTGTAGCTCACATTAACCTCTATTTCACAAATCAAGAGTAAAGAAAAGATTTTTTTTTTTTCTTGCATAACAGTAAAGGGGGCTGAAAGTACATGTCCACTCTGTTGTCATACCGGTGTTTCAGTTGTTGAAGTTGCAGGTTGTTGTAGTGATTGTGGTCGTGGTTCCTCTGACTGAGTCCTAACCAACCCACTTGGATGTCCCTTGGCAGTATCTCCATTTGTTACCTGAGGGTGCTGCTGGGTCAAGGCTGCTTTCAATCTCTGCAAGCAGGAAAAAAAAAAAAAAAAAAAGAAAAAAAAAAAAGATGGAAAAAGAAAAAGGAAATATTCTGTCATGCTAACTTGAGGAGTTATTAATGATTTATCTCAGTAGTTACTTCCATTTTAGAAACAGGAGCTCCAGCTCTCAATTAGCTGTTTCTTTTTATAAGCTTTCAACAGTGATCTAGGCATATACCTACTAATAGGTGACAATTTCTTGCAAGCATGACAATAGCAACGAGGCTTTACATAGGATCTCAGAAAGAGAAGGATGGTAAGCTGTATGGAGCAGTAAACCGAAAGGCTCCTTTGTGATGAACTGTGCCCACAAAGAGATGACCGGAAGGCCATGAACAGTTGCTGACACTGGTATTACACAAGGCACAGATCAGAAAGAAAGCAACTACACGTGAGGGAAAACAGGTGAAAACAGAACACAAACTTCTTTCCATTTTAAAAATTCTGGCATTCTCTATTCATTTTAAAAGTTTGTTATGACTTTACTTTTTCATGGTCTTTACAAATACCTCTACAATCCTTCCTATGAGTAATTATTATATAGCAGCCAAGGCCTTTGCTGAAATATCTCAGTAATGCACAAAACAATAACAAGCTTCAGGTTGTATGTAAAGATTAGCCTTTATTTATATAGAAATATGCAAGGTAACTGTTATGGCATGCTATTTTACATTAAAAATTTCCTAAAATGTTTCAAGTTCTTCCTTTATTGCACACAGTCACTATAAAAAACAGTAACTTCAAATTTCATCTGTATATAACACATTCAAGAGTTACTGACAACTTGATAGAGTATTTTAAAGCATTTGATTGACTACCTTTTGAAACTTATTCTGCTCAACTTTTGGTGGAATCTATTAAAACTATAACAGATAATATATTCTATTTACAACAAATTCTTAATCTTCAGTGATAAAAGGTCATACTAACTTTCAGTAGACACAGCTTGTAATTCCAGATGCTTTCTTAAAATTTCATTAACATTGTGTTATTTATCATGAAATTTTCTGTGTTACTTAAGAATTTACCTTACTAGACAAATGGTATTAAAGAATGTTTTTCTACTGAGCACTGGATTTTTAAAGAATCTAATACACGTTTAAGAAAAGATTAATGACTTAATGCATGACAGTTTATGAAAATTCTGATAACTTGTATCATCATATTTTGGAATATGAACAAAGTATTGCAAAAGAGCTAATGTTAATGGAATGTCTTAAAAATGCTGGAGCTAGGCTGCATTTGGCCAGCTCAAAATAAATAGAAGACTTTGCACCTATGTATGTAGATATGCTCTGTAAACTGTAGTATCCAATGTCTCTCAATAATTAAGTCATTGGAATGTGGGGACAGCTCTCTCCTACCTTGCATGATGACAGGCTTTCCTGGATCCTATTTTACAACTAGAACAACAGATTGCAGATTACCTCTCTCAGAACTCCAAAAAATCTTCAGGTCTGCAATATGGCAAGTTACATCAACTATCAAATCCATACAGTTGGCTGTAGCATCTAACCACCACCAGTAGATATCCCATCTGAGGACTACAAAGAGAACTGAGAAAACTCCAACATGCCTCTGCTGGCTTGCTCTTATGGAATATTTGGCCAGTGACTTCTGTAGTAAGTCTCTTCCATAGTGACTGCTCTAGACTGAATGTAACAGCATGTTACCCCAGATAGGGACTGTTAAAGTGTACATAAAAATTCAGTGTTAACTTAGTCCTGTTCCACACCTCATTTTTGTATCAACTTTGTAAGTTTCCTGGAATAAAAGGTGCTTTCAGAAAAGTACACAAGACAAATTTACAGTAAATTCCCCAGTGCTCAGCTCTAACAACAAGAATTTAGGGTAGCTGCAGGCATTAGGGCAGGATGACAAAAATTTTTAAGATAATATGTCTATAATTCTTAGTATACGTACAGTACTCTGAAAATCCTAAGCCCTTCAGTAGTTGTTTTAACTCTTTCTTTACAGCATTAAAACAAACTCAAGAATCAACTTGTACCTTCCTAATTCACCTGGGAAAAACAAGCTAACCAAAAAATCCCTGTCTCCAGCTAAACAAGTGCAGAAAGACCTCAGTGTTTCCTAACAAAAATTACTAAAAGCAAACTCTATGATCTAATTACAACAATTGAAAGGTTGATAAGATAATTTCCACACCACCCCCCTTTAATTCTAACTAATCTGGGTCATTAAATGGTAAAATTTTCTGAGCTTCCACAAGGACCACCAGGGAAACACATCACTTCCAAATCACTCTGCAAAACTGTTTTTTAAAGCAAGTATTTAATGTTAATATGACAATTTTATCCAATATCCTTCCCATAAGTTATTAACATCTGATTTTTCACAATGTATTTTAATTTATTACCGGAATTACTTCAGAATTTTTTTTTAATCATAACTTGATGTTTAGCAGGAAGTAACAAACTTTCAGGAGTCAAAATCAAGACAGTAGTAGTGACAGGACAAATTAGCTGTAGCAAATTAGTTACAATGTGTCTATTTTAACTTCTGCTGAGGTTTTAAAGGGTATGCGCTCTTATTTCAAGCCATTCTACTAGGAGGTTTTTAAAAGTTACTGTCTCAAAAATTACTCAACCAAGACATAGCAACTTACCATATTGATACTCCTCTTCCACTGCCACAAAATCTAGTAATTATTACCTCTCATCTAACTCAAGTGTCTGAATATGCAAATTCAGTGATAACAACCTAACTTCTAATTTTCATGGCAGTGGGGCATAAACATTTATACAGTTAGTATGAGCATGGACAGAGTGTCTCATTTGCATGAGCAAATCCTGATGTAAGCATCCTCCACAAAAATACCCCAAAACAATAGAGTCTATAAACTCCTAAAAATGCTTTGTAGTGTTTGCTTAAAGTCGGTTACTTAAAGAAAAAGTTTCACTAGCATATCCATTTCCTTAGTGCAAAAGAGCCCAAGTTCAGAAGATTTGGGAGATGAAACAAGACTAATTAGGATTTGGTTTATTTTTTTAATGTGCACATCAGGCAAGTAACTTATTATTGTCTAACTCCATTCTTTCTACTTCTGCATTTCTGTGTTAAAGAAATATTTGCAAAGTTAACCTAAAAAGAAAGGAAGTTCATGCTATTAAATTTGTGCATTTTGTATTTAATTTGAAAATGGCAGTAGAAAGTGAAGGAAATGGCACAATCCTATCTACATTGTAAAAGATCTATCATCAGGCACAACGGATGTGCAAACAGTCAAAGTAGGACTTAACTTTCCCTATTGTAATGCTAACATTTCAACATTATAATTTTGTAAATTCATAAGTAAACAAACTCCTTTTGAAAATTACATTGTTAAATGCAATGTACTATGGAAACACAAATAGGAAATAATTGGTTTTAGTTTTATATTACAGAGTTTAAAAGTTGGAATTCAAATAATTATGATTAAAATTATCCACAAAGGCAGAAATATTGTGAAAATCTAAGGAGTATCTACAGATTCTCACAAGAAGATATCCAGCTCATATATTTAAAAGGTTTCATATTTTACTCAGTAATGTTGGAGTGAAATACTATATGGATGTTGTGCTTCCTGTGAGTAGCAAGATAGTTACCCCAAATACGATGAGAATCTCAGTTTTTAAAATCAAGTATATTGAAACAAATATTAGAATAAATGTATATAACCATTACTATGTGGGGAAACCCAATGACAACCAAGGTTTGATATTACTTGGTTATTAGAGGCAAACTAAAAGTGGTATTTCCAAATAGCTTAATAGCTTTTAAAGTCTTTATTAGCAAGGTTTTATTGTTCGTGTATATCCTTGAAAACAAATCCTCACCACATCTGTCAAAATTTGTTAGGACTAGATCATTCCACCAAGAGCTCAAAGAAACAAGATAATATTCTCCAGAAACGATTTGTGAAAAACTCAGATCCATATTTCATATCTGCCACAAAAGCTCATCAGAGTAATAACCCTCCTTCTCCTGGGTGTTATCCTACCATCTGCTGCTCTATTACTTATCTTTATTTTGCAACTAATTAACAGCATAATCTTCTAAATTCAGCAAGTTAATTATCATTATTGTGGTCTTTGCAGCATCATCAGTCGTTATGAAGTCTTGTCTCTCCACCCCCAGAGAACATATGAAAATGAAGTAGGTTGTGAGAGGGTCTGTTTCTTTAGAGTAGGCTCATTAGGTGTTTGCTGATTAGCTCGGCATGCAGAGAGACAGGTCAGAAGAATTCTGCTGAACACAAGGTCCCATGCCGGGCTCCAGCAAGTTAATGTCGGTTTCTGAACATTTGCCAAGCTGCCCTCTGTCATTTCTCAGTAGAAACCTCCTGCAGAAACGCTACTGGTTGCCCACTGTGTGCAAGGTATTTCTCAGATTGTGACAAAAGGTTTTATATGGTACGAGGAGACGGAGGGAAACATTCAGTGTTAAAGCAATTGTTAAAGTTGTTTGGAAACTTCTGCAATCCACGCAGAAGGATCTGAACATTAAGTTTGCATCCACAAGCTGTACACTCAAAAAAAGGATGTTTTACAACTAGGGGTAGCTCATGGCTCACATTTCACATACAGAAAGCATACAATTACAGATCTTCTCACAAAGAGATCAGAAGCAATTCTGTAATATTTAGATTCATGCATCCTTACCTTAGTATGGAAGGGGTTTTTTTTGTTGTGGGTTTTTTTTAAAAAAACACAGCTATTGCATCTACTTCTGAGCCTCTCTAAAATACCACAAAACTGACTTATGCATTTGATTTTACTTAAGTATGTGGAAGTTAGTTTCTTTAGCATAACAACAAATAGGGTGTCACATCAGAAAAAACTAACAATTTATATTAAGTGTGACACAGAAATCTGAAACTAATTTTCACTCCTATTGAATGTCATTCTCAGTACAAGATACAAGGATATTTTCAAAAGAATAGCAGTAAAAGACAGCTTGTGTCTGAGTAAAATCTCAAGTCATACTTCACTTCAGTTCTACAAGCAATAGGAGAAAAAGGATCCAAGAACGTTCAAAACTATAGTAACAGTGCCTTTCACAGGTGTGAATGGAGCAGCTATATTCACTACAATAACTTCAATATTGGACAATAAAATTAAAATGCAATCTAATTTCATGTAATTATCCCATAGCACTGAAACACATATAGCACTGTATATGTTCCAGTGCTGAAGCAGACATATATGATTGTGCTTACACACTCTTCCACTAAATTTCAGCTGTTTCAGTCAAGAGCCTCTTGCAATAATGTCACCAATCATAAGGATTTGGCTCGCTGCATAGCCAATTTTTAAATTTTTGTCTCTCATGGCTTTTGTATTTTTTTCTTTTTTTTTTTTTCCTCCCAGTCATTATTCCTTGCAGTTGGTATACAACTTTCTATTTGCTATTTCACTCATTGAACCTGTTCTCACATGCAACTGTCCCTCTATGGAATCCATGTGATCATTTAGTATCAGGCAACTTTAATGGTAACCAGAGAAAAGATGGTTTCAGCAAAGAACGAACAGATTTCTGGAAGTGACATCTCAGTAACTCACTTCACATGAATAAATAAAACTGCCATGTTGAAGGAGTTTTGCTACTTCAGACTGAAAACTTTATCAGATATAGAAATAAATACAGAATCCTGATTATTATGCATTAAGCTTGGACATTCTAATATAAAAACACTTTCAAATGTTGTAAGAGAGCCCATTTACAAACTGAAAAGTCTCTAAAAGCTGTCCATAGTGGGGAAAAAAATACCCAGCAAGTATATTAGTTCCCTTATCTTTAAAGGGGTTTAAGATTTCTGGGATAGCTGAAGAAAAATTTTAATTGTGTTATAGGAAGGCATCCTATACCCATTACCAAAGACATCTTCTGCCAGTTATTTTAAACTTTAGCTTTTAGAAATCAAAATGTCAGTTTGTTTTACTAAAGTTCATTCATGATTTTATATAAAGAAATGTATGATGCTCTATGTACAATTTGGTATATGCAACTCATAAGGAAACAACAGGTTTCTATTCATTAAAATGGAAGAAAAGTGTGTCGTTTTCACATTAATAGAAATATAAAAATTGTTTTGCAAATCCGTATTTAAATAATTAAACTCCATAGCATTAGGAAATAATGGCACTGCAATCTCTAATTTGATTTTTTATCAAATTAGTTCTTACCTTCCTCAAAAAAAAAAAAGAAAGGAAGTCTACACAACAGTAGCCTTTTGTAAACAGGCAAAGAGAGAAATGAATGATTGAGGAATGAAATCAGAGCACAAAGTGCTTTTCTTATGACAAAACTCTAAAATACGTTAGTTCCTTGAAATGTCATGCAAGAAACGAACTGCAGAAATAGTGTCTGTAAAGAAAGGCACAAAGCACAAAGAAAGAGAAGTGCCTGGTTCCTGCCTTCGTTTGTGGCAGGTATTTCATCCAAAACATAAGGAGTTGTGCCTTCTACACAGGACAGATCTATATCTGATAACAATTCAACATTTTGAGGATATAGTATCTTAAAGTGACAAAGTTACTGCAAACAGTTCTTCAAGAATTTTACTCAATTTCTGAAGTAGGTAGATCTGTGTCAGTTAAGAATACCTTGAAATAGTATTGTCATACATATGATAGCAGAAAATGCAGAATACCATATTAGGAAAGTATAGTCTTTCAATACAAGAAAGATTCAAACAACGATGGCCAAAAGCATATACCCAAAACCCTTTGGAGATATGAAAAAACACGTTAACCTTCCAAATTTTGCATCCCATACACTACCAAACTTAGCTTAATATCTGAGGAATAGTTACAATGTTAGGAAACTATCGAGCATGGTTTTTATATTTGCTGCATATTCTATTTCTACATTTTATAATGCAGTATGAAAAAATCCATGAGATTGCAAGGTCTGTCTATAAAGAACAGAATTCTCCAAATAATAAACAACAAATAAAATAAAGCAACAGCCAAGAAAATTCCAAAGATCTATAAAAATCCTGAGTCCTGGGCCTTGACTGTTGAGAAGGGAAGATCACAGCTTCGCCCCTTCATCCAGCTTTCTGTCCAAAAGACACTAAGAATATTAGGCTGATAAACTTCACCCTGATATGAAGCAGAAATGTGGCTATGGTAGGCAAAAGGACACAAGAAGTGTTCCCAGTGTTCTGTTAACTTAAACATACCAATAAATCCACAAATTGCAGTATACTGTTAATAGATGAAACATATACTGTGATGAAACATATGGTGTGCACTTTTTAAATTTAATTCAGTGTAGTAGGTTATATTTCAACTTTAAATGTGAACAATTAATGAAATAAAAGCAAACAAGTAGCTGTAAAACTAAATATTAAGTCTTCTGTTGGCTTAACCAGGAATACAAGTGAAAAATAAACCTGATTGCCATAACTTTGCAGAATTTGGCATGTAGCAAGCAAAATTATTTTCAAGAGATACATGAAAAAGAAAGGATTTGGCATCACAAAGACTTAAATTTTAAAAATTAAATGGACCTTTACAGTTAATAAACCATCACATATCTGCCAACAAGGCATCACATGGCACAGTGAGTTAGTCTTCCTGTCGGAAGCTTTTCTACATAAACATTAAGTTTCTCATTAAATTGCTTTTACTTTAGGAGTGATAAGAAATTAAGTTTTTTATTTTTGTGAATAGGCACTATATAAAAGTAAATGAGCATAACAAATATACATAATTCTGATATTCCTGAATTCTGCTCATGCTTTATATTAAGCAACAAGAAAGAAAAGAAGAAATACTGCAAATACCCTTTTTACAGTCTCACTTAAAAAAAAGGCAATCACTGAAGTGCATATATTAGCTAAATTCTAACGAGAAAACTAATGAGACTGTTAAATTTTAAGTCTAATGATCTTTGTTCTTCTTTGCACCCGAGTGATTGCTTCTTCCAACATGAGATCAGAGTCTTCACCACATACATGTATTCCGTTCCACCCCTATAAAGCTTTGTAAGAGCAAATCACTCAGTAATATGCTAAAAACCTAATTTCTTGCCCATCTAAAAAATTATTTGGAACCAATTCCTCCTAGATTCCACAAAGAATTTAGTGCATAGGTCTCCTGACTCTAAGGAATGTGCAATTTCTGAGAAAACAGCTCTTGTTTTCACTTTCTTACATTCTTCTCTCCTGGATTTAAGATAAATTCATTTCACCAGAGCTGGTTACATTTAAGTATTTCCTCAGGTATTAAAAGACTCCTTTTCCCATTCCTAGGGGGACAAGGATGCACAGAAACAGACCATCTTCCTTTCCATCCCTCTCTACACTATTTTAAAAGTCATCGTGTTCAATAGAGGAGGAAAATGAAAGAAGACCTGACAGCATTAGGAGAAGTCAGTACACTGGTGACCAGCTCTCCACAATGGTTTCAGTATTTGGTGAACGTGCTCTAGCGTGCCCTCTATATTGGAATCCCATTACTCCAGACAACAGAATAATCAGTGTTCCCAGACTCACTGTTTTTCATATTGTGGTCTGAGGAGAGAAAATGGGTAAGGAAAGAAAGCTCACATGTTCAGGTCATTCAGAGAAATGAGATATGAAAGGATGTTAAGGGCATCCTCCCACATATCAATACTGATGTACAAAAATACATTTTATCTAGCAGGTGTTCCTGATTCTTTTTTAGCACAAAGTCAGTCAGAAGAGGAATACTACTTCACAAGGCCTCTTGTAAATACATAAATGGCTTAAGTATTGTTTAATAATAGATTTTCTATTGCTTTAGAACAGTTGGAACAAACCAGACAGCAAAAACAAGAGAAGCAACTACCTAATGCTGCAGAAAATTTTTCAAGAAATTGATTAATTCAAACTACCACCATAACTGGATCATAACCAAAATAAACTTTGTTCTGCCTGTTTTACTCATGATTTTCCCAAATAATCCCCAAACCCCCAAAACTGCCCTGACAGAACAGAAACAACCTCCACACAAAACAACTTCCTAAGTATGTCAGTAATACGTATCTAATTACAAAACTCTTGCCAAACGGAGTATATTCAGTTGAGATTCTGAAAACATTGTTAAAAAAACACGTTTCCTTTTCCTAGTTTTTTTAAGAAATATCATATCCTTTGGGAGGAAACATATTCTTCTTCTCTGAAGGTGATGTTCACTGCTACTAATGCTAATAATTATCACATAATAATCACATGCTACTAATCTTCTCTTTCTTCCAACTAACATTTCCTAACCACCAATACAAGGAGAAAGGAGTTTAGTTAAAAAACTAGTTCATTTTAAAGAATGATTGAAAATAAGATCAAAATGACCATTAACAACAGAACTAACAGACTGAAATTTGAAATAACTGTAAAATAAACGCAGCCGTTATTTTTCTGTTTTTATTAAATCTCTACTTGCAGAATTTAGACTAACAAAAGAAAACTAAAGCTGTTTTAAAAAGCAATAGTATTTAATTAATTTCTCAAGTTATTCTTCTTGAGGAATAATGGAGTTTTTCACTTACCAATTTAGCCTCAGACTGCACTGGCTGTGGGGAGGAAGGCCCTGGGATTCCTGGGATACTAGGCACCATGGTGACAGGTCTAACAAGCTGACCAGATAAAGTATAAAAATGAAGAAAGCCTGAGTATGTTATCATAATAGAGAGCATATGACAGCACTACTCTCTGAAGCCAGAACAGCTATCAAGCTGCTTAAAACTAAGTTCTGTGCTGCACTTATGCAAATCTGTTCCACTTTCAAATTAATATAGCATCATGCTTACTTACTGGAACTGCAGCAGGGACATGCACATTAGAATTTGTGATAGATGCAGGAATAGCAACAGGCATGGTTTGTCCATTAGGAAGATGTAACAGCAGAGGAAAAGGACCTGGAACTGGACTGAAAAAGGAATGAACTATATAAAAGAAAACTTATCCAGAGAAGAGAACAAGTTTACACATTATTTTAAATCAGTTTGTTTACAGTTGTAATGTAATATTTATTTGGAGATCAAAAATATGAACTTAGTGATGTGGAGAACATGGAATTATATTTCACATGTAGTGAAAGTTGTATGTTTCATATGTAGTAAAGCACCACATTACACCAAAGCATCTCAAATTTGTACATTAACTGCAGAAACAGTAACTGAAAGTAAACAAGACAAAATATTTTCAAATTCTGTAAGAAAACATTTTACTAAGATTTACATAACTTACACTATTGGTCTGTTAGAGGATGGAGCCTGGGTAATAACAGTACTTGAAGTTGGTGATGGTATTGCCTGCTGAATAATAACACTTGAGTCAGAACTCGTAAGCAGTACATTAGGAACCTGTAGCGATGCTGGACGAACTATTGTTGATGTAGGCTGTGCGGTCTGCTGCAGTGACACTTCCTGAAGAAAAACAAAGATTAATCAGTTTGTAAAATACAATTATAGACCATTAATTCCAACTGTTACTTGAACACAGTTTGATGGAGCAAATCAGAATTTCTATAACATTATGCAAGTAGAATCAGTTATACAATTAAAAAACATTCAAAACCAAATCCCTTTGGATGAATCAGTTAAACCATCAAAGTGAAATCGCTCCAACAACAGTGATTTTAGTTTTATGACAAACCCTGGCCAATTTATGCTACGGCTACTATTACTTATAATTCAGTTTTGATCAGGTATTAAGGTTTTTTTTTTTTTTTTGTGAAGAAACCCATGGTGTTATCAGCACCATCATGTCTACCCACACTCTGAATAAGGAAAACATTTTATGGTGTCCTTACGTACATTTCAGTTTCAGCCCACTGTTCCGGATTTAAACAAGAGAAACAAAAGAGTTTCATGGTTCAGTAAAAAGGAAAAAAAAAAAAAAACCTTTTTTTTTTAAGCTTCTATCCCTTACCCATGTACTTATCTTAACTAGAGTGCTACTAAATTAAAAAAACTTGGAGTGTTACATTCATAGCTTTGCAAAATATATCCATATCCTGATGTAGAAGAAATTATTTGAGCACAGAAATTAAATTTTCTTAGTTGCAAGTAAATAGTAGACAGAATTGACTATAGCTCTTAGCTTAGCAATCAGGTAAAGCACATTATCAATTATAATGTAGTACCTGTATTTGCTGTTTCAAAACCTAGAAATGCCTTATTGTAACAAATGCCACCCTTCTCAGGAAACCCTTGATATTGTCAGACTTCATATTTACCTTCAGACAGGATTTTTTCCAAGTTATTTATTCTTTTGACACTAGCTACTGCAATCGATGGCACGTAAAACTACACTCTTAGGACCAGCAGACTTTAGTTGCTCCACTGCTAAACCATAATTCAAAGAGAACATCTCATACCTGTGTCATAGAGGCTACACTGATTACCATTTGTGCTGAATTAAGCTTAAGTTTTTAAAATTAATCCACAAAGCTTTAAGTAGCAAGGTCTTAGCTGCGTTACAGATTGTTGTTCTTCTTATATATCCACTGCAAAATGTGTGTGCTCCTCTGAGCACTTCATAGAACTGTAAGTGGGCTGGCAAACTGTGGGCTTTAAAAAAGAAAGGACTTTAGGTGACGAAATTTGCTCCCTTCAAAAGCTCAGAGGGTTGATTTGTCATCAGGGTTCATTAGTTTGTTCAGGTTTTTGCCCAAGGGACCTAAAAGACTATTTACAGTGAATGACAGTTTTTGAAGAATAACAGTGAGCTGCATTGAGGAAAGCAAGAATTTTTTCTTTAGTATCAATCTAGTGTACTTACAAATGTTATAATATTTGAACGCAGTACCTAGAGTTACAGATGAGTATTCAGTCAAAAGAAGAAAACATCCAGCATGGAATTGCAGAAACAGAAATAAAATTGGAAAGAGCTGACTAATGCATATTCTTAGGACAGGACTAAACACTCCTTTGCAAATAAGGCATTTGGTATAACAGCTATACAGATCTTACTCAGGGAGAAGAGCCACAGGGAAAATATAAAGGAGACTGAACTGCTTGGCTGTGGGAAATTAGAGGAAGGCATAAGGGCAGAATACTTGCCCTGATAATCTTTTGGCAATGGTCAGTTCAGAAATTAATACTGCGCCATTCTTCACTGTTTTCAGCTTCACCCTTTCTTGCCTGCTGTTTGCCACTATTACCTGTCTCATTACTGTGAGCAAGGAGCCACTAGAAAGTCCATTGCCATTGTAGGGATCTGACACAGGAACACCCATGTTTGCCCCTAACAGCCAACAGAGGTGTAAGAGCTCTTTTTCTTGTTCTTCCTTTCGCCTGAAACATCTTCATACATATATGGCAACCACATGTATAAAGAAGTATATGTATAAATATAAATGTAGATTTATATATATATACACACATATATATATATACACACACACACATATATATATAGATGAACACCACAGAATAAATAGCTATGGCAAAGTAATTCTAATTTCCATACAAAAAAGGGGAAACACAGTTGGCTAACAGCAGCCATGGAGCCATGTATATAGCTTTAACAAAAAAATGTAAACTATTCACACATTCTCAACAACAGTAATGCTGTAACAGCCCCTTCTGGACACATTTGTGCGACTGGCTTCTGTAAGTACCTGTGTGTGTGGATGGGGAAATAGCTACCAAAATACAGAAAGGCCAAGAAGAGAAGTGCTGAGAGGCAATGTGTGATGTCTCCCAAGAAAAAAAACAAACAAACAAACAAAAAAACAGCCCTGTTGAATTTGCAATGATTCATAAACTCAGAACACCAGCTGAATCTGTACATGGGCATGAATGTGCTGTACAATTCAGACAACATCCAAAACCACAGAGGCTGCTATATGCCAACAAAGACTACAGGATTATATATACACTCGATGAAAGACTGGACCCCTTGAAGGACTTTCATAGAATTACAGAATGGTTGGATTTCGAAGTGACCTTTGAAGACCATCTAGTCCAACCCTTCTGCCATGGGCAGGGACATCTTTCACGAGATCAGGTTGCTCAGACCCCCATCCAATCTGACCCTGAACACTTTCTGAACACCGACCTAGGAGTCACTGGCATGTCAGTACAACCTTCCACCTCTGAGCAAGCAGCTGGGATTGGCCTCCCAACTGTTGCTGCAACCAGGTGTGTATATATATACACACACATACATATATACACAAGTGAGCGAGTAAGTTATGGCACTTCGTGAATACCTATTGGCTATTAATAACAATAGCTTAATTAATGGGTGTTCTAATAAATACTGACTGTAAAACCAGGTCTCTCCTTGGCTTGACCCCCTACTAGGAAAAAGGCAATTTGTAACTTTTAGACACTGCTCTATGGAAACCAGATTTCAGCAATGGTCAGAAGATTAATGTATAAAATTCTGAAATAAATCTATGAAATTCTCGTGCACCCAGTGATTTCTCTGTGTTAAAGACAGCATTTGTGCTTTATTTAAAAGATCAGAAATGATCCTCAACCATTAAAAGAATAACACATTTACTGATGAGTTTATACAGTTGAAAACAAAGTATTTTCAACTTCCTCTCTACTACTTATACTAATTTGCCCTACGCTACACTCTGAAAAATGCATGCATGTGCTAGTTACTGCAACAATATGGCAATAACACAAGCTGCAGACTTAAGAAGTGTGGATCTAAAGGAAACTGACATTCATTAGCATATAAAAACAAAACCATAGGCGCACCAGTCTAATACAAGATACTAATTGGTCATCAAAGCATTGCACTAATGAAGTATAAGTTTTGTCTGAAATAAAATAGTTTGAAATATATTCAGCTAAAGAACAAGAAAAATAGCGATGAATTTGCAATCATGAGATTAAGCCAAAGTGATCTTACCTTTACAAGAAAGAAGTTTAAGCCTATTCAAAGATATTAGACACTTATTGAAAGGACCTCTCCAACCCTTTTATTCTTGAAACTAAAAACCACTGAATTGGAAAACATTTTACAGAAGAGGATAGTTACTTTATTTAAGAAGTGTTTTCAGAGATGCGTATTTGCAAGTATTTTGTATCTAAAAGCAAACATCATGCAATAACATCCTAATGCTATCAATGAATACACACAATTCTTTATACAGAAATGTAGATGGCCAGAACTAATACTGTAATTGATTTTTACTGTAAGAAATTATTTTAAAACCAATTGTTTAAGTTAGGCAATTAGCTATCTGACAACTAAGCAACTTGTGAAACTCTTGTTGAGAGTCACCCTTTAAAGTACTGTTAATAAGGAGCTTTTTTTTCAAACTCATTAGAAAGCTCCCAAAGAATAAATTAGGTTTTATTTGCTTAGTATTTTGAGGCTAAAAGGCTTTATATACTTCTAATGATACCTTGGTCTACTCAAAGCAGAGTATCAACTCTTACTGAAGCCTAGCAGAACTCAGGGCACTCTCAGAAAACTAGGAAAAGAAATAAGCATAATCTTTTAAGAGTCTCTAAGAAATTCCTTTGACAACTACAAGGGAAATTAGAACTCTCTTGCACATACATTAACATTAACAGGCTGTAATCATTTAAGGCTACTAAAATATATTCAGCCAATGAAATGGTTACAGTGGCATACATATTTTAAAACCAGCTATGCCCTGAAAAAACAAAACCCAAACCTTCCCTCCTTCAATACAGCTACAGAAGAAGAATATAAAAATCTAACTGAGAAAACAGCAACACTCTGCTCACATTTCCCAACTTCTGCAGGCCACATTCAGCAGCAGCACACTCCAAGCAGCACCCTCATCCTTGCTCAGCTTGTCTCTACAATCAGACATCAGAACAGCATTGAGCAGCAGCAGCATTTCACTTCAGCACTGTTACAGTGACAACACTGAAATTACATCATTAATGAGACAAGTTTATAAGTACTGCCAAGCATTGAGATATAGTTTTCACTTGCAATAATGCTAATGAGATACTGAACCACACCTCTACAAAGATATTATCTCCTGCCAAAATTAGAGTACTTAGAGTAAGTATTTGCAGCAAAAAACCAAACTAACCTCTGAAATAAAGAAGAAATGAAATTTAAAAGACGTAAGATTTAGGCTATCATTAGCTTAATTTAAGCAGCTCTTTACATGTATTCCTTTAAACTTTTACTATTTTTGAGACTACATGCTTGCCTTGATTACCTATGATTACTCATCCTTGCTAACTAACAAAACTGAGCGAACCTTTGTAAAGACAAATCTGAATTGAAACTCTCTTAAATTTCTGTCACACACTTAAGGCTCTTCTCACACTGGTGCCTGTTGGCAGGGTAAGACAAGGGGTGCAAGTTGAAACCAGAGAGGTTCAGACTGGATCCAAAGAAAAACACTTTCACCACAAGGACAGCCTGGCACTGAAACAGGTTGCACCGAGAGGTTGCGCAGCCTCCCTCCTCAGAGATTTCAAGACCAGACTGCATAAAGCGTGGCATAACTTGGTCTGATCTCAGAGCTAACCCCTGCTTTGAGGAGGAAGTTGGACCAGGAACTTGTGCCGTTCCTTCCAACCTGAATCACCCTGCAATCCTAAAAAGTCGTGCTGACTTTTGGGAATAAGGTAGCTAAGTCCTTCAAATGCAGACTGCCCACTGAAGATGCACATAGAAAAAAGACTGACTAGAGAAACCATATTGCTTTATTATGTTCTGCTCCTAATATTTTTATTTATTGAAGTAGGAGTAAAAATAATTAATTCATTTCACTGGTTTTGCTTCATTTTGTGTTCTTCAAGAACTCCACATGTTGAGAATACTGCAAGTCACATACTGAAGTTATCATTACTATGAAACCATTTACTACTTCTTCAGAGCAATATTTCTGAAACTGATTTGACTGCAACATCCTCTAGTGACAGACAATACCTCAGTCTTCTATGAGTAAACACTAAACAAGCAAATGCCTGAGATCACCACTTTTAAACATACTGCAATAGCCTAAAGACCATAAAATTTGAAAGAAAATTATCTGGTGCTTAGCTTTGAAAGACAGCCCATTCAGCCCTGTACATTTTTGTAGAAGATCCCCTGCTGTTCTACAAAATTTATGGTAAAACATAGGAAAAACATAAAAATGCACATGAAGAGTCTCAAACTGTTGACATTATTAAAAAAAAAAAAAAATCAAAAGCCCTGAACTTTCTTTGCTTTTTAATGAATGATGATGCATAAAACAGAATAAAGAGCCCCTGTAGCCTTTTCTAACATAGCATGAATATTAAATTTCATTTCCTTTCTGGCTTTACTGGATGGTCAGTGTGAGGCAAAGAAATAATTGCCGTCAGCAAAGCTAACTAAAAAGTTGAACAAATTAAGTATATATCCACAGGAATATGGCATGAAAATTATTTTCATTTCAACCAGCTAAGTAGTGTGGCTATCATTATGTACAACAAACGTACAGATCATCAAAAAATTAAAAAAATTAACTCCAAAAATTAAAAAAAAAAAAAAGGGTTCTGACCTTTTCATCATTGGTAGTAGACTCTGGATGAGGTAAAGGACTATCTTGATGAGTTGTCTCTACAACAGAAGGTTCTTCAATTTTATTTCTTATAATTGGTGTGGCAAGAGGAGACAGATCTAGAGGCATCTAAGAACAACAGTGTAAAACAAAATTACTCAATCTCTAAAAATTAAAATACACAAGAAAATGTAAACAACTACAGAGAAATATCAGCCTTAAAACAACAGGGAGGTGCTGATGTTTGGAAGATCTTGACGCAGATGCATTAACAGTCAAGGCTATTTTTCCAGCATCTGCATGAATACCAATCTTCAGTAACACTTTGTCTTTCAACACCAATGTCACACTAAGTATTTTCTTCTTGGGAATTAAAAACACTCTTAAAGTTTACTTTTCCCAAGAGTCACAGGAAAATTACAGCTGAGGAAGGACTGTGCTACACATAAAAATTACAGTTAAAGGAAGGTATTATCCTTCTATAAATTATTGTATCACATGCCACAAAGCACAAAATCCTAACTACATTTCCAAATTAATAAAGCTACTGTGGACAACTAATTTCAAACTTATTGCAGCAAATAATTATTGAAAAAGCAAGTTTTATATTACCACACAGATATAACCACCAGGATATCTGAAATGCCACAAAGAAATTACATTACAAAACTACTTAAAGCAATGCTACAGATTTGAAAGCCTATGCTCCTGTCTAGTCTGCTATCTAAATACTTTTGGAAGAAATTTCCCCCACAGCTCATCTTCTATTTATGTTCTTCCAGATGCTTTTTTTCAATTAAATTCCTAGTTCTCCTATGGAATATATTACTAATGGGCAGGTAAGACTGTTAGTAGTGGAATCTCTTTTCATACCACATCTGAACACGAAATACTGCAGAAAAATCCTGAACTATCAACCCCCTAGAAAGTATACTATTATGGTAAATTTTTCCATGATTGCCATGATTGTCTATGCATACTAATGAACCAGAGATATGGCAGGACTGTGTTTCTTCTCATTACACAGAGGGCAGCTTGGAAAATTAATATCAATTAAAAAAATTGTTAAAATGTTTAAAATATTTTGCAATACCTGTAACCTCCTCCAAGGTAGTGGTGAATTACACTGAAAGTACGGTATTAGTAAATCCAGAATCAGTATTATCATATGTAGTGTTTTAAGAACAGTTAGCATACACCAATTAGAAAAAATTTTTAAAAAGTCACGATCTGGTATAATTGCAGTAAGAAAGCAAGGGTGAGGCTTTGTCAGGAATAGATAATAACCCATCCTATTCACAAGTACCTATTAAAATCTTTACTGAAAGAAAGAAAATGTGGGCACTGATTCTGCAAAATCCGTATATATGAGTATAAAAAGATATTTTTTTATCACTGCCTATGAAAGTGAACCAGGTAATCAACCAAAGGCAAAATTATTCAAAGGGGGAATTGAACAAAATTTTTCATTTGCAGAAGTGTTTAAACGTTTGGGCCCTGTCCTGGTTTCAGCTGGGATAGAGTTAATTTTCTTCCTAGTAGCTGGCATAGTGCTGTGTTTTGGATTCAGTATGAGAAGAATGCTGATAACACACTGATGTTTTAGTTGTTGCTAAGTAGTGCTTGCACTAGTCAAGGACTTTTCAGCTTCTCATGCTCTGCCAGGTGCACAAGAAGCTGGGAGGGGGCACAGCCAGGACAGCTGACCCAAACTGGCCAAAGAGCTATTCCATACCATATGATGTCATGCCCAGTATATAAACTGGGGAGGGTTGGCCAGGGGGCAATGATCGCTGCTCAGGGACTGGCTGGGCGTTGGTTGGCAGGTGGTAAGCAATTGCATTACTTTTTTTTTTTTTTTTCCCCTGGGGTTTGTTTCTCTCTCTCTCTCGTTGTTCTCCTTTTCATTACCATTTTTATTACTATTATTATTATTATTTCAACTACTAAACTGTTCTTACCTCAACCCATCAGCTTTCTTAATTTTGCCCTTCTGATTCTCTCCCCCATCCCACCGGGGGGTAGGGGTGGCGGGGGGAGCGGCAGGGTGAGCTAGCAGCTGTGTGGTGCTTGGTTGCCAACAGGGGCTAAACCACAACAGGACCCTAACCAGTTATGACTGGGAAGTACTAAAATAAATAGAAGAAACCACATTTAAATGTATGGGAAGTTCCTCATAACAGCATGAAGTTGCTAGACAGATACAGTCCAAATTTTTGTTATATTTCAATCTGTGCATTAAACTTCTCTAAATGTAGTCAGTATTTAACTCTCATTACCATTACTATTGTTTCTTAGAACATCATCAGTATTTTAAAACTAAATCAAAATAATCAGTGTTCACGTACTATTCTTTTTACATAGGTTTCTTGCAAATATTTTTCTTTCTGTAAAAACTCTACTTTTCAGACTTATTTTTTGCTTATTCAAGGCCTAATGAAATTTCAGTCAAAACTAATGATTAGCTTCAACATATAGAGACTAGATACTTACAGAATTAAGACAAAGGTAATATGTCCCATTGTCCACGGTAACTACATAAAATTAATCAGGTAAACTAATCATCAGAAGTGTAATCTTAGATTTATGTTCTCTCCATACAACATATATAAGCAGCTGGCAAATGATTATTGGTATAGTTTAGAAGGCAATATATACAGTTTGCTTTTTTTAATGGAATGTCTGATATGAAAAAAGCAGAAGCTCTGAGAAGAAAAAGTTTTTGAACATACTTTCTTAATGTCATCTTCAGACGCCTTTTTAAACTCATTTTCAAAAGGACTTGCTAATTCATTGAATAAGCCCACTTCTTCACAGTTCTTCAAGAATCGAGTTGGTGTTGGTGTCTGATCTGAAATGAACAATTTTCTTTTTAATTTTATTTTAAAATACCATTTATGAACCTACTTATCGTGAATATTTTTCAGAATAAAAGCAAACAGAAAGAGATGATGCAGTTAAGAACTCTCTTATGCCTTGCAAGCAAGCTCCTTTCTGCCTTGCAGTGAGGCCAACCAGAAGGCATACTCCACCTGCTGGAGACCAGCAACTGAACTTTACAAATCAGCAAGCCCCTTACAGTTTTGGGAGCGTATCAAAGCATTTTTTTCTGTCTGTGTCCAGAAACCAGAGGGAGCTATTCTCAAGTGCCTAGCCTAGCAGATCACTTCAGTGAGCAAGCAGGCTCTATTTTCAAATAAAGATAAGGCCTACATGAAGGCTTTAATTAAGTAAAAGAGAGAAAAGCGCACAGCTCATGGACAGTTGTTTCTTCTCTTCTTCACTCCTGAAAACTGTAGTGATTACTTTCAAGCACACGGAACTTCCAAAAGGAAGTGTGATATTGTATACAAGATCATACTGACTCCTATGATGCCTGCATAGTCAGCTGGAATCATAAGAATTCTGGTATCTGGCTGACTACTGCATGAAGCAGTTTCAAAAAAGTCTTTCCATAAAGTTTTGGTTACTGTGTAAATTCCCCTTATTTCACTATTATTATCACGTCAAAATTAACCACATTTGCTACAAAGTTACCTGCATTTAAAATATTGTAGAGCGGTATTATGTGCACCTTATTAATGTAAGCTGGTGTTTACGACTAACAGTTCATACACTGGAATGTGGCTGCGAAGAGACAGACACTGCCATGGTTTCATTCTCAAACACCTGATTATTTGACAGGTCCCCTTTCTTACAGTGTGATCACGTTTAGAATTTTAAAATGTGTAACTGCTGGTTTAAGAGTAACAATTTTTTTTTTGTCTGCTTGTCCTAACAAATTAGCCACTTACAACAAAAAAAAATTCTGAAAATTTTTGAAAGTCTTTGTGAAGTTCACTTAGGTTGTTTCACCACTGAAAAAAACCCAGTGCAACTATAACTTTAGAATAATTAGCATTTGCTATCTTCATTCAAGAACTTTAAAATTTATAATGCAATCAATCATCCATTGGTGATTACTTCTGATCCCGGACAAACAAAAAAGTTAGTTATAACTGACCAAGGGTATACCATGAATTAAGAAGTGGAAATACAGTAAAGTATTTTGAATTTAAGCTAAAATTAAAACAAACAAAAAAAAATTATCTTTCTTCTACTATCCCATTTAAAGAATAGTAATTACCAATTCATTCTTCTAATGTCACCACAGTATCTAAAAAACACTACATATTTTAAAATATCAATGAATAATTAAAACTTAAATACAGTTTAATCTAGTTACAGATTCTGTTAAGCATAGACTTTCTTAGTGTGTGTTCTTACTGAATGCTTATTACATAATTTAACCAAGTATTAAAGTATCAATAATTGAAAAATATTTTGATTATATATCAGAGCCAAATAAGAGTTACTACGGAGAATAATATTGGCTTCAAATTCTGACAAAAGCTAATTATGTGTGAAAATATTGCCTAAGCACACATTGCAGACATCTACAGTGAAGCAAATGTTTCATATCCTCTTAACATAAGTATACGCATTACGTACAGAAAATACATAAAATGTATGCCCATTCCAGCAGAAAAGGGAATAAACTAGTTATAAAAGTATATACTAACCAGCCACAATGACACTATCATTACGAGCCGGACCAAATTTCAGTGTCATCTCATGTTTATGTTTATGGACAGCCAAATGATCCTCATTGGTAAAACGCTGCAGCAGAAAGTTTTAAGAAATAGTTGTAACTTTGAGTGTGAACAACGTAAATGCAATTCTACAGAAAGTAATTTTTACAACATGTAAAACTATCATTACTACGTTAACAGACAACCCTCTTAGGCAGATATATCTTGCTCCTTGGTCAACAGTACCAAGCAGAAATATTGTAAAACTCAAATGATGTTCATAGTAACTAAATAGTAGTATCAGGGAAATGGTAGTATAAGTACCTGCATTCATCAAAGCCCAAGATAAAATTTCAGAGTGCTGCAGACTTCATCAACCGTTAGCAAACAGCCATTTGCTATACTAACGGATCTTGACAATATTTAGTAATTGATTACCCCTATTTGATTTCTGTATTGTGTGCGTTATCACAATAATGAGAACTGATGTGTAATCACAAACACAGACTTCACTGTATTTAATAGCATAAAAATAAAATAAAGTATAGCTCCTGCCCCTGACCATTTACTATATGAGGCAGATAGAATGGGAAACACTGGAACAACGTCAGACAACTGAAGAGCTGTGAATGAACTAAAATTACCAGCATTTTAAAAATCTCGAAGTTTTCAGAAGCATGACAGTTTTGTGCATACTTCCCCCCAAATTTGGGGTACATTCTATAAAAAAGCATTAAGTAGACAAACTATGGTGCTTGTAAAATATATCTTAGAATCATAGAATCATAGAATCGTTTAGGTTGGAAAAGACCTTTAAGATCATCCAGTCCAACCATTAACCTACACTACCAAGTCTACTCTAAGCCAACCAAGGGTAGACTAGACTAAACCATGTCCCAAAGTGCCACGTCTACCCATTTTTTGAACACAAAACTTTTTTTTTTCCTTACTTTTACTAACTTGAAATTTGCTACGCATCTGTAATAGTGGGTAAAATTAGTGTTTCAATTGAGATAATTTAAGAAAATGATTCCCAAGATGCAGGTTTCTAAAAATCACATGTTTTACAAAATATTCAAATTCTTACTTTTCTTTGTGAACATTTGAGCCCCAAATTATGTTTCTCATTATTCCTCAATAATTTAAGTCACTCCACATATATCTTGTAACAGATACACACCAAGTGTCATCTCTCAGAAAACAATATAGAAAGCTCAGTTGACCTCAGGGTACAGTCATCCAGAATATTTCTGTGAGAAAGGACACATATGTGTGGAGCTGAGAGGGAAATTAGAAATGTATGATCACTGAAAGACAGGGTGATACAGACCAGACACTTTTTTTGTTAGAACTCTGTTGTCAAGTGTTCCAACCAGCTCTCCATCGCTGCTGTGCCTTATCTCTAGATAAAGCATAAGCCAGCAACTTTGGTGTTCTATCACGCTGGAAGACTAAAGTATGTCTTTCTGCCCCCACTATGTGATGGACAGGCTCCTTCAGAGGGAATAGGGTCTCCAGATCCTGACTCCCTCTCTCTGTTCTATAGTATGAGCTGGCATCTGGAGAAGCCTTGCCTATTTTCAGGGACATGAACTTCTCTCTCCTCCTTCACTAGAATCAAGGATTGCTGTAGCCCCAATGATGCACCTTCTGTAAGATTTAGTTGCCAACACACTTCTGACAGAGCTTACATCAAAACAAGATTTAAATAGGATAGGGACAAACATGTTGCTTAGGAGAAGGCAGTCCTGTTACTTTTGATGTCTCTGAACATATTAGACATAATAAGAAATCTTAGTCCTTTCCCACTTTAAATACAGAAGGCTCCATTAATATAACATTAATGCTGTCATTCATCATAAAAACTAAGTTTTCAGAATAAAAATGAAACTATTTTGAACTAAAAATCCAAATAAATCCAAGTGCATTAATACAATGAAAAAATACAGCTTGTTTAAGAAATTAATTCTATATAAAGGATGCAGGGATGTCCATCTCATGCAGCAGAGAATGCAGATTCATTTATTTTCAGGTTACTAAATTAAAGCGTTAAGACAGCTTCCTTTTAAGCAATTATCTGCTAAAACACTCAATAATATTTTTACTTTTCTGCTTATATTCAGCTCCATATCTACTAATGCTATGTAATAGAATACATTAAAACTACAGTAGGAATTGAAATACATTTTGTGGCATGCATACTGTTAGCATCTTCCTATATACAAAAGTATACATAAATAAAAATTATGCCATTAAAGATTTGCAGTCACCATAGTTGTGAAGATGAGTGACAAGCAAGCTTCACAACAAGATCCCCACTAACATTGAAATATTCTGAAAAATACAGGTTACCTGATACAAATTAGGATGTTTCTTCATCTATTTATTTTTTTTAATGAAAGCAAATAAAGCAGGGCTGACAAATGAAATTGTTTTCAGCTCAAGGAGAGTAATTTAATTAGTTTTTTTTCTTCTACGGATAGCATTTTCTTAATAAACACACAAAATGCTGGAAGTTCTTGCTGTCACCTGCTTTTCAGCAAAACATAGATACTTTCTACCAAATATCATAAATCCCCTTTTCTTTGATCCCTACATTTCACTGTTTTACTTTTATCCGATCAATGTTAGTAACTTCCAAGTCAGACCATTACCTGGCCACATCCAGGGGCAGTGCATAAAAAGGGTTTGTCATCACTCATATTCCACAGGTCGTTGTGCTACCTGTTTTAAAGTGAGAATGGAACAAATTTTACAAATATTGCCACAAATTATCAATACATCAACATCCACAGGATATTTTAATAATCCAAGGGCAAGAACTTCTGCCTTCTGGCTACACTGAGAATCTAAATACCCAGGATTCAAGTAGAGTCTGGATTCCAAGCTCTGTCAGGAAGGTACACAAAACCCAATACAGACATAGTAGGTTTTGAACATAGATCTCAATCAGAAAGGCAAGTATTTGTATGTAACATGACTAATTGCAAAAAGTATCTGAAAACATAGTAAGACAACTTGTTGCTGAAATAAAAATACACTGTAATAATGATCCAATTCCCACAATTAGAAAAGGAGCAAAGCAGCAGACAATACTGAGTAGCCAAGGATACAGTGCCAACAGACAAGAAAAAAAGTGGTTGATTCCTTAAGTCTTTTCATAATCTTTAAAGCTCATCTTTAAAGGCAAGTTAGCAGATAGCCCTTTATGTAAACTGTTACAAATTTAACCAGAAAAACATGTACTTTAGTAATGTTTCAGCTATACAACTGAATTACCAACAGGTTAAAAATATTTAAGAAAGTAATAAATGTTAATTATATTTTGTGCTGTTTTGCATACTCACCACGCATACCAATACACATACCTGCCAGATTTCACATATAAACCTGTTTCATAGGGCAAACTATCATATCCTCCTTTTCATGGCAATGAACTGTAACTGAAAGAAGATATTAATTACTATGCATGTCAAACGTAATAATATGTGATTTTGTAAAGATAAATTATATAATGCCCGCTATTCACTCATGAAACAACAGTTTTTCAAAGAAATGGTTTACTTCAATACATCCTCTAATTAGTTATGCCTTCTCTCAGACAGAAAGAGATGCTTCTACTCTTTCACCCTGCAAGCACAGAACAAACATCACAAGGTAGCATCACTCCACTTCAGGAAGAGAAACAGGGACACAGATGGGATTGAGCCGACCTGTGCCAGATGATGTATAAAACTAGTATGTGGATGCTGTGACATCAATGACAAAAAAAATAATAAAGTTCTGGTACGATGAACATATAAAATCAAGATATTGTGGACACATCACTAAACCCAATAGTGAGGAGTAACTACTCTCAACACTAACTAAAGTTACCTCATTTTAAGGTCAAGTAACAGGGCAGGCGGGGGGAAAAAATGAATGTACCAAATTAGCTAATTAGCCAGGAGATGATAAGTACTCTCAACCTATCTGTGCCTTTACCCTGGAGGAAATACATTCATCTTTAAATATGAAGTTTTGTATGGAGATCTAACAATGTTAGTTCTGAACACTGCTTAGCTCGATGAAGCAAACAGAGATGAATAAAGATGTCTTTAAGATTAAAGATCATAAGCAGAATAAATTCATCTCTCCCCCAACAGGCTGGTCATGGAAAGTTGCAAGGCTTCTGAAACCGTCTAACCATCCTAAGAATGTATACTTCTGGTACACCATTTAGCACTAGACACAAGACAGATCAATGTAAGCACATAATTTAAGATTTAATACCTCAGAGATCTATAGGGAACACATTACTTGATCCTTTTGCCTGTGCCTGTACCTGTACAGTGAAAAACTATTGTATAGACTTTTTGGATATTACTTCAAGGAGAAGGAGATCCTGGTGTCCTTGGTCATGGGCACTGAATAGCAGAGAAGCGAACATGGAGTGGAGGAGATTCCAACGTGTCACTTCTAAATATATACGTTCAACAGAACGAGGATACTGAGCTGAGATCACAAGCCAAGAAGAGATGAATGGCTGCCAGACACTTTAGAGTCTTTGGCACTGACAGCTCGGGGAAACATTTATGTCCCAAAGAAAGGATGCCAAAGCAAATCGGGGATGGAGATTGTTCTGATGTTCTTTGCAAAGAGTTCATAACCTGTCTCAAGTTTCTGAAGGGATGAAATATTTCTTGAACTGTTCTAACTACAAAATGGGTAGTCACCAATAAAGAGTATTAACAAGATTATGGGCAAGTTTGAATATTCATGACTAAGGCTTCAGGGTAAAAAATAAGGCCCTTATCAATGAAGCTTTAGGATTACATCCTTATATTATCCTTATATTATTTGGAACTTCAATAGGCACTTAAAAGCTATCCCATGAGCTTGTTCAGCTATGCAACAGTCAGATTTTTTGAAATGCAGGTTCAAAACCAAGAGAGTCAGTCTCATTTAGATCTCAAAAGGAATTTGTTTTGTTAAATCTTGATCATGGGGCACCACATATATATGGCCACAATATGCACATATGGATATATATTATGAACAGAAGAGTTATATCCATATCAGAAATGTCTGAAGGTGTAAGAAACAATTCTGGGTTTTTTTATCCAAAGGATGACGATTCTGACTAGCAAAAGTGCATGTAGGGCATTTTGTCCACTGTCACTATAGCGTGTTGTCAGTCTTTGACAAGCGCACAGTATCAGACACAAAATCTACTCCATCCACACCATTAAGTGTTTTTCTTAGGTCATAAGCTGCAAAGATAAATTTTTCAAGCCTGCTCATTTTCTCTTTTAAAGGAGTATTAGAAAAACATGTATTTGCATATGAAGTCGTTATCTGCTTCCATGTTTTGGTTTGTGAAGCCTGTGAATTTTGAATGCCTGATTTATAAACTAAAAATCAATCCTTGTGAAAAAGAAAAAAGTGTCATCCTCCTGGCAAACCTACTGGAAAAACATTGGAGATAAATTCATTTCCTGATCTTTGTAATATTATTTGACTGCAGGCCACGAGGAATTTTGTGAGGTAATGCCTTGTAAAGGGATTCCAGCCAGCTAACATCAGAGGAAAAAAAAAAAAAGTATCTTGAAGCACTGAAATTTTTGCACTTGAAAGAGAGAAGAAGTTAACTCATGCATTCCAGCAAGACCTCAGACATTGTAAGTCTAAACAGAAACTGGACGTGACAGGATGGGAAATCAAAGGGCTCATGTTCATTAGTGTAGCCAAATCAGTAAGGATTGTATTTACCTATTACAAAGGCAAATGCAAAGCTTGCACCTAGAACAAAATAACCCCATGCAACAGTGCAGGCTGAGGGCCAAGTGGCTGTCAAGCAGCTTTGGGGCAGAACCTGTAATTCCTGGTGGACAACAAACTGAACACCATTCAGCACCATGTTGCTTGCAGCACTGAAAACTAACAGCCTACTGGGCTGAGTTAGCAAGAGCATAGCAACCAGACGAAGGGAAGCGATTATTCTCCTTTATCTGGTACTCATGAGGCTACAGCTGGAGTGCTGTGCCCAGTTTTGAGCCCCTCAAGACAGATGACAAACTGGAGAGAGACGAGCAGGGGCCCCACCAAAATAGTCAGGACTATTACATACAACAGGAACGTCAGGAAGCAAAGTTGTTCAGTATGGAGAAGGAAGGCTAAGGAAGGATCTACTTATTGTCTCACACTACCTAATGTATTGTTATAGAGAAGACAGATCCAGACTCTGAGTAGCATACAACAAAACAATGAGATGCAACATTCACAAGCCACACCAAGAAAGGTAAAAGCAAGTATAAGGGGAAGGGAAAAAAATTATTTAAAAAAAACCCAAAACAAAACACACACAGTGAGGGCAGCTGAACACTGGAACAGGTTGCCCAGTAGGGCTGTAGAATCTCCATCCTTGGGAGATATTCAAAATTTGAGCAGATGAAATTCTGAGCAATCCAAGATAACTCTGAAATTTGAAGTATACCATAAAGATGTCATAGCTAGAAACAGAGGTGAACAACAGCAAAAGACAATCCAAACTTGGGTAATGTTCTGATAGCCTTAGAAGACTTAGCATGGTTAACTTTACAGCCCAACAACAAAAACTGTTGCTTCTAGGGAAAACAAACAAACCAACCAACCCCATCCTTTGCCTCCTCTTTTCCTTCTGGATTGTTTGTTGCCTGACAGGAATAAGACGACTAACACATAGAAGGCAAATTTTCAGAAAATAAGTTTGTGATTGCCACTCTGATTTCAAAAGGCTATTGGAGATTGACTGCTCTAAGAAAGAATATCACAGTAAGAAAGAAGAACTTAGAAAACACTCTTCCCCTGAAAACCAAAATAGCAACTGAAATGCCATCTTGACAAAAATGTTAACTCTCTCAAATGAGAAATAAAGTATGTAAACTGCTAACCCAATCACTACAGATGAATTATAGCCACCTTGGACTGTTACCCAGGCAACAGCAAACACCTTGTCCCATAGAAAAAAGATGGTTTCTGAAGCAATCCAATCTCAATGTGGAACTCCAGCCTTAACTTATCTCTTCAGATAAACTGAACAGTTCAGTGAAATGATTCTTACTACAGTCCACTGAACTGCAACTTTCTTCTGTAAGCCTTCCAACCCTAAATTCCTTTCAGTAGCATAAAGAAACCCATACATAGAATTCCTTTGAGTTACACTGAGAAATAGGATCAGAGCTGAACATGGGAAAACCATGAAATAATCTTGGCAGTATAATCAACTTTGGTACTTAAATCAGAAAGTAATCTCATTTTTTTGGTGTTTCCTCCATACTTCGAATGCAAAGGCAAAATACTTTCACATCATGGCTATTTAAAATATCCTAAGTCTCTTTTACCACTTTTTGAAAGCAAACAGTTAGAGTAAAATGTATAAATAAGTATATATACATGTTTAAAATATATACAATACAGAGAAATAAAACCAGGTTTGCAACTAATTTACTAACATTTAGGACAGTGTGCTTATTTAAAAAATAAAGGTATTTCTATAAAACGTCACACTAATGTTTATCTAAATGTGCTACAAAAATAGCTTCAACAATTATTTGTATATTTTTTGTAATATTTTAATTAAACATCTTAGGTACACTTTCTGGAAACTATTACTACACACTCCAAGGCTTGCTTCTAAAGTACCTTCCTACAGACATTTTGTAAAAGAATAGAATCATACACTGACTTAAGCAATGTCTTGTTGGCTTATTTTACTGGTAAAGGTTCTTCTCTTTACTCTTGTTTCCCTACATACAGGAGCATGGAAAACACAACCAACACCTCATTTCATTTTTTCTATTAAATATTTAAATAGCTGTTTAAAAATGTATACCTATTGATAATCCTTGCAAAAACCTCTCCAAATTTGCTGAGAAAAATCATTCTTCACACGTACCTAGTAAAGATTCATCAGGCTTGTAGCTGAAGCTTCTGAACACTTTACCTGTGTAAAGCATGCTGTATGCCAAAAGACCTCTATGCACTAACCTGCTCACGGGCTGTGCAGTCTTACCCTGTAATTACTTATTCGAAGCACTGTGGCAATACAGAGACTGCCCTCCTGTAACGTCAGGGCTGACACAAACAGCATGGAAGAAAACAGCCTGAACTGAACATAGAAAAGACAGACAACTATAAACATACACACACACACAAAAAAACCACCCCACCTTAAAACTTTTCAATGTCAGCATCCCTCTACTGGCTAGCAAGCAAGAAGAGATGCACATTCTCACAAGTGTGTCACCTCCCTAAACTGGACAGTCCATAGAGGACAACCTGACAGTCTGCCAGCTACAGTAGTAGCTGATTTATCTACTACTGCTCACATGTGACGCAAACCCAAGTTTTGCAGCTAGACTGACCACCCGCATGTGGCCTCAACTCAAGAAACATCTGTACATTCTGGTTTGAAAAAAATGAAAGTTGGATAAAAACTGTATTAGGCCATTGAGACAAATGAGAATTCTAGTAGTGGATCTGCACCAAGTCTCCCCTGGGTCTATACTACAAAGTGCTGAAGTTACAGTATCAGTGATGTATTTTCCTACGGATGTTTGCATTTCCTCAAGACCAATCACATATATTCAACATTTCCTTTTATTCTTCACATTTGATCTGGGATTGTGTCCCTTTTTACTGCAAGACACAAACCCTTACTGTATACAGAACTATTAACTCTTAGTAAGCTTTTCTGCAGATCTCATCATAGTGTGTAATTGCTTTAGGTAGTATAAGATTTTTAAGATTTTACTTTAAAGCTTAATTTTATAATAGGAAACTGAAGCATAAGAGGGCAAGGTCAAAATTTTTCAGTCTTTATCAAGAGTTCTAGTTGAGGTGCATACTTCGTCAAAGTAAAGTGGACTGAATATGTTTGCCACAGTAAAGAATAACATTCTCTTAATGGTTACCTGAAAAGCTGAATCACTGTTCTGCTTGACTCCATACAAGAATTTTAACAGACATACTACTTTAGATGAGGAAAAAAAAAAAGTAGCTATTTTTGTTTTCCAAATTTAAACACTTTAAAATTAAGAAAGATGGCTTTCTCATGCAACCAAACAAATCGATGCAAATCAAAATGAACAGGGCACCTTTTATACTTTCAATACTTGCATACAGCATTGCACAGCATAAATTTTAATCACCTCCCACATTTGGGCCTATCATTTCCACAATTTTCTATAGAGGCAGACTTGCAAGTTTTGCTTTCAGTAAAAATCAGATGTTAGTATGCAGAATACATCACTTAATAACAAGTAACATAAATAAATAAAATTTATATTTTAAATGAAAAAATCGTTACTGCACTTACCTGGAGGGACCGGAACAGCTATTTTTTCAGTTTCCTATAAAGCAAAAGAAGAAAGGTGAAGCAAAAGTCGTGTAATTAATACTTGACGATTACAGTCCACTTTCAAGAAAGTTTTCTGACTGACTGTATTTGTGTAATGCTGTAGAATTTAGCATTCCTAAAAAAATAAAACTGAACGATAAAGAGAACAGAGAAGAAAAAATTTGAAAAACAAGAACATTCCTCCTCATAAAGAAAGTGGGATCACCAGAAAGTAGCTCAGTAGATTCTAGAAGAAAACTATAAGTATAGTATAGTCCAGAATATTTAAAGGTTGTAAACCTCAAAAACTGGCGAACAGGAAAACAGAAGCTCCTTCTTCACACTTCAGTGCTTAACAGAATGGTTGTGCTATTTCCTCGAAGACACATGATCTGTTTCAGAGAGTTCTGGAGAAGAATAATGAAGAATGTAATGCCTGTAGCATAATGCTCGGATTTTTTCTTTAAAAAAGTCAAATGTTGGGCATTTTTTGCTGATGTTATTCGTTAACTGCTCATAACTGATATCTAAAGTTAATTCCATAGCTTCCATGGTTTGTCTAAGATTCTATAAAGGGGAGAGCATCTGGACAACAATAAAAGATGCAAGAAGTGAGGACAATTGACTTAAAAAGTTCAAGTAAGAACAAGAAAGCCAGGTGGACAGAGCCACATGTACAGAAACAAAGCAATGAAGTTACTTCAGTTTTGCTGAAGGAGCAGGCTTTTCGCATACGAAGGTACATTTCTGGTAAACGGAGAGCGTTAATGGAATAAAGAAAGGTCTTTAGGCCTAACGCTTCCTGTTGGCTAAATAGGGCAGCTCCTAAGCCAACCCTCTGGCTTAGTATTTTTCAGAGGTGCCTTGATCTTTCTTTGACTTAGTGTAAATTCATGCTGTGTGAATACAGATCTTGGAGATAAGTGAAAGGCCAATGAACCTCAGAGAAGAAATACACAGGAGTTAATATTCCACTGATCTTTTCACAATTTGTTCAGAGAGATATTAGGACTTCCCTTCCCCAGCTCATTTATCTAGGTTTGAACATCTCCATACTGCCCATCAACACAACAAACATTAGAAATTCAATCTCCTTTTGCTACATTATTTTCAACAAATTAAAAAAGCTTAACAAAAAGCTATTTCATTTTTACATTTTTTTCAGATTGCATCCCTGAATATAAATTTGAATACAATAACTAAGAATTTTTAAAAAAATCTTTAAATATATCATAAATATCCCACTACAGGACTCCCATTGCTCATTAAAACAGAATGACCTTTTTCTTTCCTGTAAACAATAATATAAATGACCATTGGCATTTACCTAGAAAAGGAAATATACTATATTGCTTGGAATAACTTACTGAAGAGAAGCTCCTATCTGAACTGAAGCTAATGGAAAAGTTCTCCATGAACTGAAACTGACAGAGAACAAAGTTGGAAACAGTACAGCATAAACTTGAAAAAAATATTTACTGCATAATTATTAAATATTGACTCATATTTCTGTCACTAACTATATTCAATGCCTCCTTAGAGTACACATTATTGATTTGAAACAAATGTAGTTAAGTTATGCAGGAGGACAATGATAACTTGAAATCTATTCATTATTCCAAGAGAAGTTAATAGTATTGAATCAAGTTTGCTCCTTTGAAAACAGTTAATGCATTATTTTTATACAGAAATTCACAATTATCCTAAGAAACCATAAAAAAATGTTGAGATTAGAAATAACATATACACTTTTAAAGTTAGTAAAGCTTCTTGGAGCTAAAAATGTGCATTTGTAAGTTTAAACTAATTAATAGTGGAAGGAAAAAAAGAATAGCTGATGACAGAAAAGGAATTTTAGGCACTAGATACACCCAAAATTTAATTAAACAAGACCCAAAATAATACCATATTTCAGGCTGCTCAACACTTTGTCACAAAACAGAAGTAGCATGAAAACCAAAATTATTTATAGAATTATGTATGATCGAATTTAACACCTGAAAGCACCTTATGTTTGATGCTGCTTCACGCCATGAACACATTAAGTTTTTTTTATTATTTCAGATTTCTTATGATGTATTATATAACAAGCAGTCCCTGACAAAGTTATTGTTTTGGTTTTTAATAGACAACTTTCCAACTTGGATTCTGGAATGCAGAATTATAAACACTAAGAGAATTCAAGTGAACGCCTAACTTGACTATAGTTTGTCCCTCTGAAATTATGTCTGCAACTGCATGTCCATTAGCAGACAGTAACTCATGTTTCAACGGAAGGCTGAAGAAATCACGTCTAGAACACTTACGGAAGACTAGGACCACAAGGAAGGGTCCTCCTTCAGCTAGCACTGAATTTAGCATCTAACATAGACCTAGCAGTCTTACGACCTTAACTTCAGGAACATTTGTTTTTATTAACTCTATATAGCTTCACACTCAGCAAGAGCTTGGGACATGGCATTCACTGCCATGAGTGAAACATGACAAGATGAAAACTATTATTTTAAAAGGTGCAAAAAAAAAAAAAAAAAAAACCCACTTTGGCCATATTCGGTGTCACTATCTGGAAAGTAGCAGATGATTCAGAATTTTCAGCTTTATTAGAATTTCTCATTCTAGTGCAAGGAAACAGGTGATACTATCACTTCTTGAAGATAAACATCTCTGGGAGAAAGCAACATAATGAAAAGCAAATGAGTGACACAGAGTGCGTGGATGGGACATGGAAACACACTCATGGATGTCACTCCAAGAACAGGGATGCAAAAAGATTGTAGAATGAATCGGCCTGCAACATGGCAGCACACATATTCCCTAACTCCAAACATCAAGTTGCATTGTAGCATAAAACGTTTGTGCCTGAAACATCGTGCAGCCATCGCTGCTTGAGGGTCTGTGATGCCTTTTTCAACGTGAAAGCTTCAGAGACCTTTTGCTAAGGCAACTCGAGAGGCATAATGCACAATAACAAGCAAAGTCAACAGGACAACTGGTCCAGAAGGTCCACATCCCTTGCCAGACCCCAGGCAGGCCAACACCTCCCTCTGGTGCAGAACAGCCGATCTCACCCTCCCCACCCCCCCGCCCCGTACCCACCGTACCGCTCTCAGCACCGGGTACGGACCAAGATCTCCCTTCAGAGCAGAAGATGGATGCAGGGAGAGGCCTCCTTGGAGCTGAGCTGAGGCGGAAAGGCCGGGCCTGGCCGCCCCCTTCCTCCCGCCCTTCCCCAGGCCTTTCACCCCCCGCCCCCGCCGCAGGCCGGGCCCGGGGCAGGTACCGGCGATGCCCCCGCGGGGCAGCCCGCTTCCGGATGCGGGGCGCGGGGAGCTGCAGCCCCCTTCATCCACTCGCCTCCCCGCCCCGCCCCGCCCCGCTCCCTCAGGGCGCCCGCCAGGACCCCTACCTCCGGGCGGGTAACGGTCTCCGCGGCGCCGGCCGGGCCGCCCCGCCCCGGCTCTAGGGGCGGCGGGAGCCGCAGGCCGCGGTGGGGGAGGGGGCTGCCGTGGAAAGGAGCGGCGGCGCCATGTTACTGCCTCCCGGGTATCCCCCGCCTACTGCCGAGCGGGGCCGCTCCCTCCCTTCCGCCCCCGGTGCGCTCGCCCGCCTGGGCGCCGCCGCAGCGCGGAGGGAGGAGCCGCCGCCGCGCCGGGCCGGGCCGCGCCGCGCTCCTGTTTACAAACTCACCCCGGGAACGCGGGCCGAACCGCACATTAAAGGCCGGGTCCCCTACAGGCTTCCGTCACTTCTCGCGATAGCTCCTCTGACATATCCGCGGGCGGCGGGGAGGGGCGGGGCGGAGGACGGCGCGCGCCGCTGGTTGGGCGGCGCCGGCGGGGCGGTTGGGGACGGTGTGGCCGGAAGCGCCAAGTGCCTGGGCGTGGCCGGGCGGGGTCGCGACGCGGCTGAAGCTAAGCAGGGGCTGCTCCGTCCGCGCGCGGATGGGCGACCGAGGCGCCGCCTTCCATAGCGACCAGCGCACGGTGCCAACGGCAGCTCCCACGCCTCGGTCGGCGAGGAGCTTCGTCAGTCGCGATAAACCGCTACCCAGTGTTCAGAGCAGGGTGCCCCTGCCAGGGACCACATCTGGACAACACATCTGCCAGGAGAGCCAAGCCAAACCGTGCCGGTGCGCGACCCCGCGGCTGCTGGGTAACGCTGCGGTCGGTGGCGGACGCGGCCATGGCGGGCGGGGGGCGCGGGCGGCGAAGCGCCCACCCGCTGCCCATGGCTCCGCAGGAGGTGGGGGCTGCTGCGAGGGGAAGGCAGCAGGAGCGGGTAGAGACCGAACCGCTGCAAGGCTTTGCTCAGTGGCAGCGCTTGATGTGATCGTCACATCGAAGCTTTGGAATAATCGGCCCTCCAAAACCGTGCACTGGCTGTACTCCTTCGGTTTCCCAGTCTCCCTCCACACCGCATCTCTGGATGCATGCCTGAAGTCATACTTGCACTGAACGTTCACCTTATTTAACACTGTACCAAAAATGCTGCAGCGCTGTGCAAGGAAGGGAAGCATCTCTACCTAAATGTAACACAGAAGTAATTAGCATTTTGGATGAGTTAAAAAATATCATCATCATATATGGCAACACACTTCAGCTAGTATGTGCTCTGAATCACAGACGAAGTTTTAATTCTGTGTATCATTTGTCTTGTTCCGAGACTGACCTGAGAGTATGAGACTATGAATAACAAAAAAAAAATTCTACAAAAGAAGTATTAATTCCAGTAAATTACATTATGTCCAAGTTTCCCTGAACTTGCAAGAGACAATATGGTATGTTTCATTTCTTGTAAATTGTTTCAGTGGGCACTGTACAGCCCTTTAGGAAAGTTCTTTGAGATAAGGCAGGATAAAAAACACTGCATAAAAGTGCAGTTTACTTAGAGGTGGAATTATTCTTCACCGTAACCGTGTTGAAAAGGGCTCAGATGTGAGACAGTAAAAAGAGAAGAGAGGAACAGAGATGATCTTCACAGAACAACTAAGAGCTGTATTGGAAACAAGTATTTTTTCAGTGGTTTAGATCTACCATCACATGGCAGCATCAGTCCTGAACAGAGAACTGAACTGCAAGTTCTCTGCCTTTCCTCAGTCTGAAATTGATGCAAAAAACATAAACAGAGGGAAAGCAGCAGGATGGAAAGGATGGATCACTTTCACCTGCAGCAATAATTTAAGAACATAATTGGTAACACAAACGTTTCATTCATTATACATTAGGATAACACTGTTGTGTACATCACTATCACAAGTGGAATGATGTTGGATCTACTGGGACAGCAGGCAGAGTAGTTGTTCAGCAACAAGGATCTCTGCTCCAGCTGGCTCCATCTTCAACACTGAAACATGAACACAGTCTTTGGATCTGGAGAATCTACAACATCAATCTTCCTGAGTTGACAATCTCTAAGCTCAGCATGGGCCATGTCAGAAAAACTGACAAAGGTTTCAGGAAACTGAAGCCTACAGTATCACCTCATAGAACTTCCTATCTGGTTTCTCTGACCTATGAAAAAGATTTCTTGATGTAAACTCTTATGCAGAAGATCAAGAGTCCTTTTAGATAGCTTGCTGCTGCCCAATCACTGCCATAATTTTTTTTTTAAATGCAACTAGTTGTTGTGGGCATTTTAGGAAAACGGAGAATTTTTTGTAAGACCACTCGAATTGACTGAGCTGTTGAAGTGCTCAAGTAACCACTGAAACCACCCTCTGTTTTTCAAGACCAGCGAAAACAGAGCAATAGAGAAAGGGAGTCAGTGTGCCCTGTGATCGTTCAGATGTGAAAATCTGCCCATCGCTCATAAGCCCCTTATTGTCTATAAGAAAGATAATCCCCTACATGAAGGTCTGTTGCCATGTTTTGAAAAACCTTGCTTAGTCTTTATCTGTAACACTGAAATCCGATTCTTTCAAGATTGGCATAACCTAATAGAAATTTTGCTTGGGTTTGGCCCACGTTCACCAGTCTAAGAGCGAGTCAAAAGGTAACAAGCTTGGAGAGATGCCACTACTAAAATAGACAGGCTTTACATCTATATACAGGGTCACCTGAGATGTCTGCTGCCTTTCAGACAAGGCTGATCATAGGGAAAAGGACACATGTTGACAGGGTGAACCACATGGGAAAAGATGGGATGGAAATCCAGAAATCATTATTCAAAGCTGATTCATGTAGCTCATGGTGACTCAGGTGGCTTTCTTATTGAGGTTATGGAGCAACATCTTAGCCAGAACTTCTCTCTACACCAAACACGCAATTATAACTCAGCAGAACCATTTTACACGTAAACAAATCGATAAGTATGATTAAGAGAGCTGGAGCTATGCTTGACCAAAACAAGTTTGAAGATCCTTGTTTAGCCAAAACCCAGTGGTATGGAAATCGGAAGCTTGAATTAAGCTAGCCCACTAGACTAGTCCACGATATTAGGAAATACAGCTTGCCACCTCAGATGCCTGCACAGATCTCCAGAGCACTGAATGAACAGAACAAAGTTCATCACCCACCAGAAGGACAGCAGTACACAGATGAGCTTTAACCTAGAATTCTAGTAATCATTATCAACCTAGAATTCTAGTAATCATTATCTGCCTTTCATCCAGGGCAAATGCATTGTATGTCAGCTCTGTGACAGAATAGCTTACGAGACAGGAAAATGCTAAGTTCACAAAACACCCCAGTGTGAGCACAGACCACGTGGAAGATAGCTGCAATATGCTTTACCTCCTAACTCCTCCCTCACCCCCCAAAAAACCCCCACTTCCAGACCTAGACATATAGGGCACTATTAATACTGTGCTAGAGATGACTATTTAAAGATGCTACATATTCTACACTCCTAAACCTCAGATATATAAAATGGTCTACATGGCAACTTTTAATCCTTTTGAGATGACCATTTTCTTCTAGGAACATATCGGGAAAGTAGATTCTCATGCTAGGTCCAGGTTAGACTACATGAACTCTAAATTGGTACTTGAATTCAGATGAAAACAAAGGTCTTACCTGCACCTTGCAGTGATCTGAGAGCCACTAGTCATTTCTCCATTTCCCTAGGGATAGGCAGCTTCCAGTAAAGTTTCCTAGATTTAATTCAGTAATTACCCATTTAACAGCAAGATGACAGAGCTTGTTACAAGCTTGCTCACCTTCTTCCGAAGTTCAGCTTATGTTTGTTGAATGATCAGATCTATTATTGAATATTCTGACTAAAGTTTGAGATGCTGTCAGCCCCCCACACCAGATTAGTATACAGTAGCAGAGCTGTAAATGTAGACACCATAAATGCATCTAGAGTGTTAAAAGACAGATACTGTGAGAAGCAAAGCTTGATACTGCAGATACTTTGTTGTTAAAAATGCTTTGATCCTACTGCTCTTAAAAGAATTTGGGAGATAATGCAAGGCTGACTTTACAAAAATCAGGAAGCTGGAAGTTCTCCCTTTTAATTAGGTGATGCCAAAAATGCAGTAACTAAGTAAGCATGTAATAGCAACATGCCACAATTAAATGCCTTAGACCAATCTAAAGCAGTAGTTAGGTTAGTTCAACTGGGACACTGCTCAGAACCAAGTGGAAAATTTTTTACCAAGGTGATCAAAATTTATAGTGTAACTGCAAACTTATGCAAAGACAACTCTCCTATCACTGTTCACAGATTTGTGTTTAGCTCCTTCTATCAAGAGATGCCAGAACACCTTATGTGCCAGCTAGCCTGGGAAAAAACAAATTTTGCACAGAAACAGCTCTGGATGTTTGAAGTAAGTGAAGGAACAAGGCCAGCAGTATAGCCTTTCACATTTAATCTGTGTATCCTTTGATCTTTCAAAGATATGCCAACGTTAACAAACAAGTGACACTCCTATATAGATATAAATAAACAAAACATTTGACTTGAAGTCACTGTTTGAAGGGTCCTATGTGATAGGTCACTATCAAGAGAAATGCATGGTGACTGAATGACAAGATGCTGTCTTCCAGATATCCTGGTGAGAAAGATAATAAATGCAGGCAACAGGTTGACAGTTAAAGTTGTTATCTTTAATGAAATGACTTTGGAAATAGCATCAATTTCCATGACACCAACATTTTGGGAGTCCCATAAAATGCAGAGTTACATTCCAATGCCAGTACTACAGGCAGATCTCCTTTTACATGGCAAATAGGATCAAGAAAGCAACCATCAGACAAAAGAGACCCATAGCTTCAGACAGGGCGAATCCCAGGATAGCATATGAGAACAGCTGCTGCTTCAGAGAAGGATTTCTAAAAGAAAGTGAAGGAGTAAGACCTTTTTATCTTTACAATGAATACATTTTTCATACAGTTTAATGCATCTGACAGATTCAGAACCTCATACTTCCTTGCCACAGATTCCCTAACAGGAAAATCCAATAAATCCAAGCATAAGCAATTTTTAGTAAGGATTTCACTGAAGACAAATGACTAGGCAATTAAGACTAGATTCAGGTTATGCAGATTGTATATGGCTTTTCCAAATGAGCACAGTTTTTGTGACTACATTCATATATGCTTTTGAAATTGACTTCTCTACATCCTCCCATGCAGGAACTATCAGCACTATGCTTTATAAATTTATTTCACATCTGTGACATTATAAGTATATTCCAAGGAATTCTGTGTATAACGTTTTAAGTAGCGCTCAGACAAATACAGGAACTGAAACCACCTAGAGCAAAAAAAGAAATACACAGCAGTTTGTTGCAAAAATGCAATGAATTATCCCTCCAAGAAGTGTGTGGGAAATGAAAAAAAAAAAAACCTTCAACATACCATGAAGTAACGTTTTACAATCTCTTATTGGCATGTTCATGCCAAATTCAAAAAAGGAGACATTAGTTTTGTACTAAAAACACTTCTGCTTCTTCAAGTGGAAAGTGAACTTGTCTTCAGTAAGGATTAAAAATCTTTAAGAAATAAGACTTAATTAAGTCTTAACTGCTTGAAAGAGTAATGAAGAACATGAAACCTTCAGTAAAACTTTTTTATGCCTATATCAGTTCTGCTCTTCCATAATACCATGTGAACTATTCCTACTACAGGAACATTGTAAACTTATCTGGAAGAAGTTCATCTCTGCTATAAAATGCCCACCCTCGCCCCTTTCAGATTTCTAGAAGGAATGATTACTCATTCAACAATTACATATTTTGTGATGCAAAGCTGAACGTGTTAGAAAAAATGAATTAAGCATCCATTTCTAAATAACAATCCTGATTACTAGTCTGAAGCATACAAGCTCACATTATTTCTTATCAGTTTTCATACAGTTTCTCTTTAGGACTCCTCCTCCGCTGGAGGACTCTTCCTCTTTTCCCCCTATGGGAAAAGACCCAGGCTAGATTTTTAATTCAGTTCTGCAACTGAATGCTGAAACATTGGACTTCAGTGACCAAAACACTGACCAAAGCTAATGATCTCAATTCTTTCACATCTCTTCTCCAGGTAGAATGTACAAAGTTCTGAATTCAACAATACAGCCATCTTGATGAATATACTACAGTTTTGTATGATTCTCTTTAGCCATGTTTATCATTAATATTAATTGTTAACATAATTTATTACAGTGCCATCACCCCTACTACAGCTTAGCTTATCTGGGGGTGCTGTCTCAAGACACATCTGCATGCAATTCAAGAGTTTTATAATAGATTGATTACCTGGCATAACCAATGATTAGACTACCGAAGACTGTTCCAATACCAGCACCAGAACCAGCCACACCTACTGTGGCAGCACCAGCACCAATAAATTTGGCAGCAGTGTCAATGTCCCTGCTGATAGCACTAGTCTGGAATTCTCTAAGTGCTAGTCGGGAGACAGTATTTTGGGCCCCATTAAGTGTTGAGTTGCCCTAGGAAAACAAAAGATGAAAAAGCATTATATTCAGACACAGACCACTTTCTATGACCACTTTGATAGTGTTATTCCGCAGTTTTAAAAGTTGTGTTAGATCCAATGTCTAGTTCCTCTTCCAAGTGAGGAGACTATAACGAAGAGTTAAAAACTTCAGAATGTTACCCATTCCAACTGAAAGCAATCAGCTCTAAATGTAAAAGACTTCTCAGGGGAAACAGCAAGGCAGCAACAAGTATTATTAGGTGTTTGACTTAAAGCTAAGTTTCACACTATAGATGTTTGAGTTAGTACAAGTGAACTCTAGGTTGAGGACATTTAGGCTCACCAGGTAATTTAGGAAGATACAGAATTTTGTTTATAAGGTACCTCTCCAGTCTTGACCTCTGGCCTAGACAACACAGATGCTGAAATTGGTCTGTACAAGACTCTTGATCCAGCACGGATCTGAAAGAGGAGGAAAAATGCTATAAAAAAAGGAAACATTCAATCACAGCTGTTCCCGTACAATAGGCTGTAAGATTATAATGCTATTATCTACTAAGCCATTTGTCTTACTCGAAAAACAGCAATCTTTGCATAGCTGAATATACAATGAACGACACAGAAACAAACACTGCCATGCAATTTGATAGCACTGTTTTCAGGAGACGTTATGGTGAATAGCTACATCATTCAATGGACATGTACATGCGTTATACTGACAGAAAACGTAGCAAAACAGCGACAAAGAAGCCAGACAGACCAGCACGCAGTAACAAACATTTTGAAATGAAAAAATAAAGCCCAACAAAATGAATTCCAAAGTTGTTAAATACATAAACATAACCTAGACTTCTAAATCTAGCCAGGCATAAATGAATGAATCCTCTTTCACAAGCGGCCTGCATGTGTCCTTGGGCTTCCAGCAGTCTAAGGTCATAGCGGCTCCTGCAAAAAGCTCTTCCTGCAGGGGAAACCTGTGCCTACACCATGCAAAACGAAGACGTTCTGCAGGCTAGAGGGAACATTTTGAAGCAGGATAGCTCCTTGTTTCTGCAAGGGCAAGAAATCCCGGCCTTGTGTAGGACAAGCAACAGGCTGGAGTTTGACCTACAGCAAAGAGCAGAGCGCAGCAGGCCCAAGAGCTTTTCACTGCGCTGCCCTCCCCCTTCCACGCTCGTATGGGAAGGCCCCTCACCTTGGCAAAGGGCCCTGGCCCACGCCAAGGAGGCGGGAAGGAGAACCCGGCCCTGCCGCAGCTCGCCCCCCCTCCTCACCGTTCCCGCTCGGGCGGGCAGCCCCCGGTACGGGCTCGTCCTAGGGGCCTGCCGCGGGGCTCTGAGGCCCGCCCGACCCTCGGGCGTCCCGCGACCGACGGCCGCCGCCGCCCCCGCTGCAGCCCGGGACGCGGCCGGCGAAGAGGCCCAGGCGCCCCCCGCGGGCCCGGGCGCCCCCACTCACCAGGGAGGGCGAGGTGGCGAGCTTGGCGCAGGCGAACATCTTGGCGGCCGGCGTCCCGGGGGCCACAATCCGGCGTCTCTGCGGAGAGAGGGAAAGAGTGAAGGGGCCGCGGGGGCGGCGATGGGGGCGGATGGCGGGGCGCCGCCACTCACCCGCTCCGGCTGCCGCACCTCAGAGCCGACGGGCTGGGGCTGGGGCTGTCTGCGCAGGCGCGGCGGGGCCGGCAGCGAGCGCCCGGATGCAGCGCGACGGAAGGGGGCGTGGCGCGGCGCCAAGGTCACTTTGTGCCGACTCGCTTGGCAGCGGCGGGCGGCGCCTCGCGCTAGGCCCGCCCTGACGCAGCCGGGGGGCGGGGCGAGCGCTGCCGGCGCCGGGGGTGACGTGGGGGTGGTGGCGGCGGTGGCCCCGCCCCCGCCGTGGCCGCTCGCTGGGGGCGAGGCCGCGAGCCTGGCAGTTAGGACCGTTGATGCGCCCGTTAGGGCCGTTAGCCAGAGCGGCGCACCACACGGTAGACCCAGCCCGGCCGCCTCGCCGCCGCTGTATCCCTGCGTTTGGGGGCGGCGCGGGCGGGCAGCCTGAGGGCCTGCGGAAGGGGAGCGGCGGGGGGCGAGGTCGGTCGGCCCCGGCGGGGCAGCGATTCGCGCCGTGGAGAAAGGCCGTTAACGGGGAGGGCGTGAAGGAGCTGCGGCGCGTTCCGCTGAGGGGAAGGAGGCGTGGTGCCGCCGCAGCGCCTAATTGGCGGGGAGCAGCCGGCGCCGGGAGGCCTCCCAGCCCGGTGAAGAAAGGCAGAGCAAAGCCCGTCCAGGAACGCTAGTGCCGGGCTGGAGCTGCTGCTTTTGTCAGGGTGCGGGACCTTCACAAACGGCAGAAACGTACACAAAACGCCTCAGGTCCCATCGGGCCAAGATTCACAGACAGAAAAGGAGGACGAGTAAGAGGATATGTACATTATATTTAGGGATGGGAACATAGCACAGTGTCTTCGGAGTTAGCTGCTGGCCTCCTGCAAACTTACATGGACTATTGATGTTGCTGTCACTGATTAAACCACAGGTGCCACACAGCTGAGACATACGTCACGTCAACAACTTAAGCACCCACCAGCCAACATGATCAATAGGCACTTTCAACAGCGGCATACTAATGTTAATGATAATGTTGCTTTTATAACCTACAGTGCAGTGTTTTCTGATCCTTAGGTACAGTGGAGTTGTACTCAGTTGTAGGTCCTAAGGTGAGAGACAATGGTACAGTTTGAATTTTCCATCTCTCTACCTCAATCCCAACAGCAAGCTTGGCTTGGTTCTGTGGTCCTTCCAGAGTCTTAGTAATAGAGCAGCAAGAAGGGAGTCTATGAAGGCCAGCAGAAGAGATTGTAAGTTGCCAATTTTTTTGTTTATTTTCTTTTTTTCTTCTCACATCTCACACCCATTGTTTGGGAACTGAGGTGAACAGGCAGATCTGCAGTGCCTGTCAAGTGGGTCTTCCATAGACAAATGCTAAGTGAGAAATAAGTATCAATGGCAAAAACCGTTTATGAAGTAGCATACTTCCCTTAAGAAGCATAGCAGCGAGCAGGCCGTTTGCAACAAAGAAATTCGCTTGTTCATGGGAGGAAGCACAGCAGTTAGAGACATGTTTTCTTCATGGGAATCTAGTGGTGTGGACCTGTAGGCATGAAATGGATCTTCCCACAGCTCTCCTGAATGGAGAAGAAAGTGGACATTACACTTCTGTATATGCACAGTCACATGGATTCAAAAAAGTGTTAAGTGGAAACCCTCTTCTTTAAAGTGCCCTGTTCTGTCACGATTCCCACCCTGGAATGTTTTGCAAAAGATGCATTCACAAGCTGTTTGATCTGAACAACGTCAAAACCACCATTAAACACTTGTTTATTGTTGCTTTTAAGGCATAACAGCTGATACTATATTTTACATGCAACTCAGCTGGTGCTTTCAGGAGGAGTTAGAAGAGCAATTATTGATCTCTGGGGACCATGTTCAGTTTAATTCAAGCAGATCTTCATAAAAAAAAAAAAAGACTTCTGTTAATCTCGTGCCATTTCCTATCTGGTTGACCAGCTGCTAGCTCCCCAAGGAAGTGCATTGGTGCACTAAAGGGCAGTGTAATTTCTAATTGCTCACCACATTTCTGAAAGTCTATTCTGCTGGGAATCTTACCCTAAACTCCCAAAATCTCTTAGAAAGATTCCCAGTTTTCCAACTGTCTCTCCCAGACAGGACCAGTTATGCATGTGGGCAGTAGCCAAGGCTGCCAGAGGCGGTTCATCCCCACTTTGCCTCTGTCAAGGAAGAGACAGTGCAGCTGTATCTTCTGTTTGAGCAGTACATGGTGCCTAAAGAGCTGTTCCACTCTCTCCCACAGTTCCCTACTGCTGAGCTGGGTTTATGTCAGGGCACTAAGAACAGCAGGTAACCACTAACGGTGGTTCACTAGCATGGCCTTCTCCTTTCCCAAAAAGGAAAGAGAAGGATCATCCCAGATTTCCTCCTGAAGTGTTCCCCCTGAAACCATCCCCTGAAATCATAAAGATTCTCCCAGTCATTTTGTCCTTATTTTTAGAAAAGCAGCAGTCGATTTCACCTTTGCTGCTGAGCAGCTCATTTCCTAGGTACACCATGTAGTGGAACAGTCCTACAGTGACATGCAGTTTCACTCTGCAACCCTGAAATGAATTGGTATCTACACATGTCAGACTCTGATTGTTACAACACATGAGTATCAGCAGAACAGACATTGCATACAAATGGCATTTTTCCGGTGACTTCCTAAAGAGATGTTGTACCTGTTCAGTTCTTCTAGACATCCAGAAATCAGGTAATAAAGAAACTGGGCACAGTACCCATAAACTGGCATGTCTGCCTGGTAGATACAGGTTGGTTTTCCTCCAGGTACAGTCGAATTTTGGCAATTGCAGAGGGGTTCAATTGAACAAGTAAAATCCTGTACAATGTTGAACAAATTAGTATGTCCAGAGTGCTTTGCACCAAAGGGTCTGTCAGTATTCAACATTTATTATTAATAACTTATAAAAGATGAATGGCTGTTCTATATTTGCTGAAGGAGAAATCTTGGCTAGCCAGGAGAAATCCCATTGTCCAAAGCCTAAATAAAAAGTTCTTCTAGATCGAAACATATTCCTTCAGGTTAAATTTTACTCCCAGCAGAAGATTATTACCTCAAAGTGTGTCACACACTCACACTAGTCTTTTTTTTTTTTTTAAATCTCTTTTGAAGAGGAGATGTGTCTGGAAAACCAATATATTCCAATAACCCTTAATTGTTGGAAGAGCCCCAAAGGATGAAACTGGATCAAAGGCCTCCTGACATTGTCCTAATGTTTGTGAAATGTTTTAAAATGTAAAGTGGTGTTATTACCTCGGGGTTAGCTCTTAGAACTTCCAGATTTATGATGTACTTTGCAGGGCATTGATTGATATTGATTTACAAAGTCAGGGTTTTTCAGTGTTTTTCACAGCCTGGGCCATGTTTCAGTCCGGAGAGTATCTTGCACTCCTGCTTCTTCCATTCACAGCTGTGTGGTTGAATCTTCCCATTCAGAACTGCATAGGTCCTCTCAGATAACTGGAGCAATGGCTTGCAGAAAGAAGGTATATAGAGCAGAATTAATATGCTTCAGAATATTTAAACCAATTTAGCTGTGGGAAGAAGGAGTGAAACCATTATTAGATGGCTCTGCTTTAAGTAGAAATCCTCTTGGTAACACACTCTTAATACCTGTTTACCTTATTGATTATTAGTAGTTAGCAAATCTTGACATAAGTAACGTTGGGAGTTTTAATTGCTCAGTTGGCTGGATTGGAAGTGATGCTTTATAGGAAAGCAGATGATAAAAGTTTTTTCTCATCATTGTAAACTTCTTTACAGGGGAAAAGGACAATCTGTTTCTTGAGTGATCTTTGTCTCCCAGAGTACTTACCCAAGCTATTTTTTGCTAAAGTTAGTTTTCTCTTCATCTCAACAGCTCCTTTTAGTAGAGAGCTGAAGGCAATTAACAAAGTAGGGCTAAATTAGGCAGTAGAGCATTCTGCTCAACAGTCCATTGATTATTTTAACACCTGAGTCCTAGAAATGGACTGCAAACATCATACCATGTTCAGACTTAGCAAGATTCTGAAAGTATGCTAATACTGTTGAGACCATTGATGCAATTTGAATCGAAAATCATGATAATCATTGTCATGCCATTTTTGGGTCTCTAAGATCTGCTTTAAATGGCACAATGATTATATACATAGGGTCTACTACTACCATAGCCATTATACATCTAAATGGGATGTTGTCGAGAGGAAAACCATTCTGCTACAGCAGAAATTCAGCATGGAAAAGAGTTGTTCTCATCTTCATCCTAGGTCCTGGATTCTTGTGGAAAGTGAGATCAAGGCTCCAAGGTGTCCTTGCCAGAAAAGACTGGTAGAGCTGCTCTCGCTCTGGATAACAAGCCCTATGGTCCAGCATTCAGGTTCTGCTGGTTAGCTTCAGGATGCTGTCCAACAGTGTAAATATGTAAAAATACAACCACCCTTTTGTAAAACAGCATGTCACAAAGTGGAAGATGATTCTGTTTTTTTAAAATTCACTTTATATGTCAGCAAAAATTATAAATTGTCTAAAAAATTCTGATTCTATATTTTCATGTAATATTTATTTGTTTATGTGGTATAATTCAAAGTGAAAGGAAATATTAGTTTCATGAATAGTTTTGCTTTATGCTTCACATCAATTACACCGTGTGTATCAGGATCGCCACCTTCAGGGTGAGCTTTCATGTATTTAAAAAGTCATTATTATGTATCTACCCAGTATTTTTTGGAAATTGATTTTTGAGGAGAAGCAGTAATAAAACAATCCACGGATGTTTAATCAAAGTAATTATTATAAATACACAGAAAATTCAGAACCTTTGGAATGAAAGTAGCTCTTCATGTACTGCTATAGAACATGAACTCCCTTAACTGAGGTGTCTTACTCAGATGACTCACCTGTTTCCCAAGGCTGTTTCAGGCTTCCTCTTTGCTGTGTTGCAAAAAACAGCTGACACCTGAAATGGTCAGTCAGTTGACTGGATAACACACACACAGATTTCTAGTTTACAGAATATCACTGGATTAAATGAAAATAAAGTCAGCAATGCTTTTTGTTCCTACCAATAGTATTAAACACCTTTTTAACAGAAAACAGAGTTCAGCTGTAAGTTGACACTATTAGCTGCACTGGTTAGAACACGTCAGCAAACCAATTACAATGTCTTTCATATGATACACACTTTCTGATAAAACACAGATCCAGAGTACAGCACAGACAGCCAAGACTGTGGCCATAATAGAGCCAGTGTTTCCAAAAGTATCCTTAAATTTTGGTTGCTGAAGTTGAAGAAACCCAAAATGGAAGGATGTTTTGTTAGGAGGCTCTTCTGAAAGTACAGGCTTTTTCTTTAGGGGGAATTGCAGTGCCAGATTCTTAAACAATAGTACCTAAGCTATTTTTGTTAGATTTTTCTTTTTCCTGTTTCTCAGAATCATGTAAATGATCCTAGGCAAGTCTTTTGGGGCAATATATTTTGGCTGTTCACAATCTGAAAAGAGAAATAGGAAAGGTAGCTGTCTGGTGCTATAGGAATTACTAATTCCTGTTTGGAGATTAAATTAGTGTTCTGGATAACTGATCTGTTATGGCTATTTGTGCCATGTAAAGAGCAAAAGCAGGGTACACATCTATCTGCCAGGACTGTGGCAGGAGGATTTGGTCTTCCTTCACCCTCTCCACAGAGAGTATAGTTCCAGTTTATAACCCCTGGTGGGACAGGAGATGGGACTATAGCCCATTAATACATGCAAGATTCATTTGCTTAATTGTAAATGACATACCTTCCAACTATGAGTTTAAATTCTCATACACTTGCAAATTGCTTTGGGATCACTGCCCGAAAGGCACTGTGTAAATGAAGAATATTCATTATCGTCCAAAAGCTCTTCAGTCTGAACCACTTAGCAGAAAACCTGTGGAATCATTTTGACTCCGGTGCACAGGTTCTGCCCTCTAGGACCTGGTGCCAGTCTGAATCTGGAGAAACAGTTGTTCTAATTCATCTGACTACTGTCATGCTTTCTGTGGCTCAGATGAGCTATTTTTAAATTACTAGAATTAATTTTGCTCATAGTTACAAAAGAGCTTGTATATTCTTATATTCCGTACCTAAAGTACAGAAACTATGGACAGCCTGCCATTTCTAAATTCTTGGAAAGGACTCTGTCCCTAATATTCAGACTTGATGAACATACTGGTTCTCTGGCATGCCTGCATTCACTCCCATCTGTCATGCTGGCTTTGTTCCTGCTTGGAATTATCTATGCCAATTTCAACAGGGCATAGGTGCTAACCAAACATGGTTTTAGAGGGACAGCTTTCATAACACAGCAAGTGCCATCTCTTTTGCCAGGAGATCCTGCTGTTTGCAAATAATTTCAGCTTAAGGCCACATGCTTCATTACAGGGGATCACATCTGTAGATGCTTGTGGGCATTATAAAAAAATCAACAAATGTCTACTGTATTTCTCTTTCAGTTTGGCGGAGTGCTTGGAATTTTGCATGTGGAGAATGGATGCTCTGTACCTTGTTAACATGAGAGAGCCGTAGGCTGTTAAATGCTCTGAGCAGTCTTAACAGGTTTCTGCATCAAAGCTGGGGCCAACAAACTGCAGAAGTTTACCAGAGCTGTGCTGCTTTTTCAGGTGGCCCTTGATTGCTTTGTGTCTATGGTGTATTCTGAGGAGAGAATGCCAGAGCATTGCCTTCTTGCACCACAGCTTTTGCCTTTCCAGATTCCGAACAGATTTGTGTATAAGGCATATTCTGCCCCCACCCAGTTGTAAAGTGGCATATATGTACAGCAAAATTAATACTGCTTATTAAACTTAATACTCTATGTAATGCTCTATGTAAGATACATAAATATTATAATAATACATTATACGTATAGCATTAGTATCATATTAATATATTACAGCTGCACTTGACTCCTGTTTTGCCCCACTGAGCGGATTACTTGTGTTAGCAGAATTACTCTGTGCTGTATAAGGCTAGAAATGGCTTAGGAAAGAGCAAAACCTGTTCATGAGCCTCACCTGGACAGCCCACTATGCTCAAATTACAAATATAATTTTTGTAGTTAAGCAAAAGAATATTTTTCCCAGAATATTTCTCCAAAAAGAATATTTGGAATAAAATAAGATTCAGGGCAGATAATTTCCAGCCATACATTTCCAGTCATGATTACTGACTTTTAGATATTTCGCCATCCAGCCAGGATCTGTGGAAAAGAAACCAAAAAATGCAATCCCCCTTGACACTTGTAGTGTTTTTACAGTAGTATGCTTGCAGTATAGCTCTAGGAAAGACCATGTTCACATGTCCTGCATAGAAATGTATTTTTGCAAATCATGAAAGATATTTTCAGTTGTGTTCTTTACTAGCAAAACACCTATGGCTGTTTTTAATTATATTTTACATCTTCCAGAAAGAATATTGAATTTAAGAATGTGCAGAAGAGTCAAATTTTTAAAGGTCCGAGCATTTTCAAGGATGCAGAGTAACAAGTAGACACATGAATATATTGGAAAATTCTGTTGGGAATCCAGGTCTAAAATTACCAAACATTTGTACTGACTGTATATTTCAGAGCAGTAATGTGTACGTTTCTGGTAATTTTTTGTTGTTGTTGCTTAGCATAAGTTCATGAAATCAGGTACAGTTGACAAGATTTTATAGGCTTTGAAGCATACTTAATGTGCTTCTCCTATGTTATTGAAAAGTCAAACTTCAAAATACTGTGTTGAGCTCAAGAAACAAAAATAACCAGTCTCATTTCACACTACATTACTGTATCAATTGTTCCTAATCTTTACCTCCTCTCACCTGTCTTCTGTCCTTAGTCTTTTTGGCAGCTAACCTGACCTTCTGGAGTGTTCGCACTAGTTTTTTTTGCATACCACTCGGACTCAGAGATACTTTTTTTTTTCTTTTTTTCCCCCTTCCCCTGGCTCCTAAAAGTACTCCCTCTTAATAACTGTATTCCTTGGAAATCACTTGTCCCTCAGGGAAGGGGAGCAGAGTGGCAGAAGAACTGTATGTTATTAGTGCCATAGAATGAAAAACCTCAGGACAGATGCTTGAGGGACCAGGGGTTTTCCAACCCAATAGCCCTTGAGGGGTGAAAAGAAGGTTCTACTCCAGCAGTCAGACCAGGAGCTGCCTCATGTGGGGGCTGTTACGGTTTTGAGCGAGCTGTATTTTGATTGTTCCTCACCAGTCACAACAGCAGAGTTACAAGACGATAATCTGGCTGCCTGGTAAGAGTCTCAGCTGTGAGATGTTGCAGTGAGCAGCCATCCATTATCTCCCTATGCAAACCTCTAATCTTTCCCATAAAATATGAAATCGGCCATGGTACTCTTGTTAGGGAGCACCTAACAGCAGCATAGCCAGGGCAGGCAGTGGAGTAGTTGTAAAAAGTGACCTGTGTTTGTTTAGGCAGCTTGGAAGCTTTGGCTCATTGAAACTGCTATCTCAAGAATACCGATAATTAAAGATACCTATGCTAGCTAATTTGAAAAAGCCATGGCTGGATTGTTCCGATTCATGGCTGGATTGTGTTTTTAATGCCTCTAAAATGACTAATAGTGTGTATAAATAGTGACATCCAGTGTTCAGTTAGATCAACCACAGGTCCGTGTTCTGTAAGGTCATTCAATTAAAAGATTTATTACAGACCCTATTTAAAATGCCTGTGTAAAGATAGTAAGCTAATTTGAATATTAATTACCTGCCAACTTCAACACACCTCCACAATAAAAATTTCCTTCCTGACTTGTTGGGGAACAAGGATGGTGTGGCTCTTGTATAATGCTTTAACTTTCTTTTTTATGACAGCAAGTGTCTGATTATTCCCAGGTGTTCTTGATTTCTTCTTTCTCTGCTCCTGTTGCTATGATTGTGGCCATTAGGGCACCAGTCATAAAGGATGTGTTCACCACTTCCTTCTCTGTCTGTCTCTTAACATAGCCACAAGTCCACCGTCTTCTATCCACATTAATTCCCTGAGGTATCCACACAGTATTTGTGTTGACTGCCTTAATTTTGATCTTCTCTAATCATTCCCTGCCAGATGGCAGTTAAAGTTTAATGGTCCCTGTAAAAATAGTTCCCTTTCTTCTTTTAATCAGTCACGTGTGTTTGTTTAGCTAACTGTTAGATGTTCAGAAAGCATGAAGGGACCACCAACACAATTACTTCAAAATACACATCCGTATTGTGATTTCAGTGTTATGTAAAAGTAAAGGGTTATAGGGTGAGCAAGATTCCTGGAAATTAGCATGGGCTACACAACCTTAAATTTTCTGTGTTTCTTTCGGTGTATTAGAAATATAAAAGTAATACTTTGTGACATTTCATATAATCAAGCATAGATTATTTTTAGTATCTTCTAGGCTCAAATGCTTGTGTGCGCTATGCCAGAAAGCGTATGAGTATTATTCTTTTAGGGATGAATTAAGCAATACACTTAGGCAGATGCTTAACTTTAAGCATATGTGTATGGCTAATGATAGATAATACAGCCCTGAGCAAGGTGCTTTGGCATATGCTTAATGTTAGGCTCCTAAGAAGTTCCACTGAAGTTATTTACCTTCTTGCATGTTTAAGACTACATATCGACACCTAATGACACAGAACCTAAAATTCTCCGATATGTGTTTACTTGACTGAAGCTTATTAGAGGTTTGAGGATTTTGCTGAATCAAGAATTTAATTCAATTGCATATTCATGCTATGCCTAAGTAGCAAATCACTTTAGAGGCAAATGGTTTAAGCCATATCAGACACCTATGGAGTGAGCAGGTATTATTGTACCATTGAGGAATATGGAAAGCCTGGGAAAGTGATAGACTAGCAGTCTAATCCAGCTCACAGTGCTGCCAGAGAAAAGATTGCTGTGGAATTAAATGGAGGCTGGATCAGGCCCTGAATGCCTTGCCTAGAGCAATACAGGAAATATATAGCAGAGTCACTAACAGAACCCAGATCTCCTGATTCAAATTAGACTTCTTTTGTATCCAACATCTGTGTACACTGCAACTGGATGTGTCATTGCAGCCTACGCAGGCTAGATTCTAGATTAAAGCTCGCGTGAGAATGCCTATGCATACTGCAGGCATCACACCCACCTACACATCCCGGTAAGATGAGGCTAGCGGAAGTGCAGACCATCCTACATTATTCTCCCCTGGTGGAAGACTGAGAAAACAGGGATCCTTGTGCCTTCCGCCAAAGCATGTTTTAACAACCATCTCCAAAACAAGTTACCAGATATGACAAAGTGTGCACTGCAACAGTACTCCCTGCCCCAATTTTTTTTGTTTTAAATTACAGTGATGGAACTCAATTATACAGAACTTCGGATCACCTTAGTGCTTTTTGATTTTGCCATGAAAGCCTGGGAGCTGGACAATAAAGGGAGTTGCTCCAGTTCCAATTTTTCCCGTTATGCCTTAATTAGTGATAAGTGATTTGTTTCTGACATATCAGAAATAGCTATGATATTTTGCTTAAGATTTTGAAAGGAAAATTTTCTGTGCTTCATTTAGGTATTTTTCCTCGGTTCCTTTTTACATGCAGCTTTTTTGGGTAAGACCTAGGCCAGAGAACAGAGACATAGATGGGACTGTTTGTATTATGATAATAACCAGATGACCTCATTGAGATCAGGGCCTCAGGGTACTGGATGCTGGGAAAAATGCAATAAAAGCCAATCCCTGCCCAAAGGAACACGGAGTCTAAGTACACAAGCTACTTTGTAAATCTGGGACACAGAGGCTGATTTGCCCAGTGTCAGACTGTGGCAGTTGCTAGTGATTTGCTCTTGATCTCCTGTGCCTTAGCCAATGGCCTTAACCCCAGCAGCATCCTTCTTCTCTATTTATATTTAATTAAAATGGCAGCTTTGCTAAATTTCCATATGTCTGAGCTGTAAAATCTGTCAGCTGTGAAAAAGTGGACATACCTTTATTTTTCTCTCCTCTAGTTTCCTCTCCTGTTTCCATATCAGAGAAACACACACTGGTTCCTTCCCTACTTGGCTAAAGATTGCAAACATATAAACGATCAAAATAGAGCTTGCTGGGCTGATGATGGCTAATAGCAGGTGTCGAAGTGAAGGCATTCCCCTACAGACACAACCCATCACGGTTGGGCTGATGCCCAGTTCATAGGAGGGAACATGCATCTTTCAAATGGAAAGGGAGATAAATTGCATCTAAACACTCTAATGATGATAATGTAGAGAGGCAGATGTGGTAACTGAGTGTTAGAATCCCTCCATACGCTCTTCATTTCTATTATACTATCACATTATATACTATTGACTAATATAAGCCAGATGCAAAACCAGAATGTTGTTTGAGTTTATCCTCTGGACTTCTCCAGATTTGTGCACCCTATAGATAGAAATGTTTTTCACTGGCAAACTGACACAAAGGTCATTTTTATAAGCTCATATGAAGAGTGCATTGGAAAGCACTCACTGGCATTTTTTTCAGCTGCTCAACTTCTGTTAAAGCATTCACGCTATAAAAATTGAGACAACTGCAGCTCAGAAATCCTAATTCTGGGCAAGGAATTTTCTTTTCTTGCCCTTAGTGTGGCCACTCGCACCTTTGCAAAGAGGGTGCTATGCGAAGACTTGCAATTCAGAAGCGGTTTGGATGTGCTTTACGTAACTGTAAATGACAATGCTTTCACAAGGTGAAAGGCAGCAGAGAAGGTGCAGAGCACTGCCAAGTGAGTCTAAGCGTGGAGAATATGTAAGAACCACACAGAACATTTATACACCTGATATAGTATATGCCAGTTGTTAAGGCAGAAAGCCAAAGGTAATGAGCACTGTGAGAATTGTGAGAGCTTCTTTTTGGCCCAGGTTCTTGCCTGTAATTGAAGCCCTATCCTCTACTGATCCTTCAGGTGCTATCGGAATGATTTTATCCAGGCTTCAAGGGAGAACCAGTCCCTAAAGAGTGGAGAAAATATTCTTTACATTATAGCTCTGTGCTAGAAGCAAGCTATGGACATGACTCATGAGTATTCTTAATAGTTTTCAAAGAAAGTGAAATTCCTAAGTGAGGTTTTGATTTTAATTTAGAAAGTGATTTTTATGTGTGCTGCAAGATGAATAGAAAACCATATGTGTGTTTACATATTTATGTTATTAGTACGTATCACAAAATGTATATTGAAGTGTCTTCATTGCATTTTTTACAATTTATATTTAAAAATATTTCTATAGAGTATTAGAAAAAAAAAAAAAAGACAAATAATAGCCATCCAGGAAAATTCTCCATCAGTCTGTACTCTCCATCAGTTTTAACAATAGGCTATTTCGTTTTCTTTAACCAGCTTCTAATGTATTCACAGATAAGGAGTGGTTATAAGACATTCTAATCTTATTCCTGAATAATAGATTTTAGCTTTTTTTATCCTAGTGAGCTCCTTCTCACCTGCAATATTGAATTTCAAGGAGTTGGTGGCTACTCTGTGGTGCTGAAAATTTTTTTTTATTTCTCTGTCAGTACAGGATAATCTATACTTGAGAAAATAGTCAGACTGAGAAATCAAAGATTAACAAATTTGGCAATCTCATTAAAGTCACATAGTTGTCACTTAGCTTTCCTCAACTTCCACATTCTGTCTTTTTTTGCATGTTTTTACTTCAGTTACAAACTGTTTAGGATGAACACTTGCTTCTACTTTTGGCAGGGGACCTGGGACAATTGTGTGCTGCCTAAATAATCAAACCTATTTTTTAATGTTTTCATTTTATGGTTTAGGTATGGGGCATCTGAGTTCAGAAGCATCCTTCAGAAATGTCCACTTAGGGAAAACATTCCAAAACTTTTAAAGATAAGGTAGTAATCCTGGGAAGCACTGAACGTATAATCAGAAAGATAAGCAAAATAATTATTGAAGCTGTGGAGAACATGCAGGTTTACGGATAACTGTAATGCAAAAATTGTTTGCTGATAGTTCTATGTAATTTTTTTTTTTTTTTTTCCCCCCTGGGAGTTCAGTGATGTAGTATAATGAAAGGGAGGAACTGTTAATTTAATTTGAAACTGGAAATTGAAACCCCTGTGATTCAATCATTGAAAACCAGACTGGCCAAAGCACTACACTTGATTACACACCTGCAAGGATGAGGCAAACTGCTGTCTCTGTCACTGCTGACATTGGTCTGGGAAGACACATATTTAATAAGTGACATTAAATACACTATTTTGGTTACAGGACAGTGCATATAGTTGCTAGCCGAGTTATGGGAAGGACCTCCTTTGGCTGTCCATAACTACTTAAGGACACCACATAATTCATTTCTCTGTTTATCAGTAATGATTCTTTGAATCATACAAAAAAGAGTACACTGCTAGAATTAAAAAAAAAAACCAAAACCAAACCACACACACAAAACCCAAAACAAACAAACAAAAAAACCCCAAGAAAAAGGAGATAGTACTAAATGATACTTTAACTACTAGTGGAAGTAGACTAACAAGTCTAACATCAAAGAATCTTCCATGATATCTAGTATCTTTTTACCTTGTGGTAACAGTGAGAAATAGTTTTATCAAAATGACATTTGCATTTGGTTTTCATGCAGAAGGCTTTTCCAAGAAACAGAAACACAAACTATAGTGTTAGCTGAGAGAAATACAGCAAAGCAAATCCATCCTTCTCAGAAGAAATAACATTAAAGAAAAATGAGTAGCTGTATAATGTATCACTGCTTCTGTCAGAGTTCGTAAGTGGAAGTTACACTGGTATATTAAACTGGCAACTTACCCCCTTTGATTATACTGTATCCACCTAACTCATGAGGAAAGCATATGAACATTAAAGAACTGCTTTTGCACCTGTTATCCTTCTATTATGCTTTGCATTTTTAATGCTGAGCGGAAGCTGTTGGTATTTAAAAATCTTCACCAAATGTATCCATGCAGCATGGAAAAAGCTGAAGTCATTAAACTGCATGTTGTACAACAGAATCATCTTGCATTTAATTACTAGATTTCTAAAGCAATTACTAAATTTGGCCCAGGTGCCTGCCTAGAGGGAAGCCAAGTTTTTCTTCCATTTTGAGAAATTAGCCTCCCTTGTTTTCTCCACAGAGGAGTGTGCAGTAAGAGTGCTGCTTGGCGTAGGTGGCCACCAGCACATAGGATGTCTGAGCGCAGGCAGGCACAGTGCATGTAGGAAGACCTGTCATGATGGAGCAGGTACAGGTGCTGGCTTCACCTGCCCCATAGGCTGTGGGAAGGACTGACACAACAAGCTAGCCTTTCTGCAGGAGTTAGAACAGAGCCAGCCTTCTCTTTTTGATTGCATAAAACTATTTGTTTCTTTACAGAGGAGTCTATGTCCTTGAATTTTTCTCTTATGTTTCCTATATGTTCCCATGATAACTTGACACAGAGTAAATATAAAATATAAAATTTGGTTTTAACTACAAACAGGCATTTAGTAAATGCCAGAAATAATGGAACACTAAAAGTTTGGAAACAAGTAAACAGCAGTTATAGTAAAAGTGTGTTAAAGAAATTGGCTCGTCTAATTTCAAATAGTAAAATGACCAAGTTCCAGGGCTGAATTATTCCCAGAAGTAATACCATTACTTCACTCAGAAAGCATTACTCAGTGGGATTATAGCTGAAACATTTTCAACCTTAGGATTCATCTTCAAAAACATCATTCTTGGAGTGCAAAATATCCTGTACCTCCCAGTCCTAAGAATAGGGTTCTGTTAGTAATTCACATTTCTGTATATCACAAACTGCAATTTGCTCAAGTCATTTTGCTGTTCAAGAACTGCATAAAATGTTAATTTTACATCATTAAGGGTTAAGAGTCCAAGGAATTCAGCTTTCATTGAAGTGTGGGATTTCCCTACACCTGAAAATCCTGTCTCCAATATTAAAATACTTCACTCTTTTGTCCACAGGAGAAAATTCCATGCAGTTACTTACGGCCTCCCCTGTAAGAAGTGATAAGATATCTCCAGAGGTAAGAGGTAAGGTGGTCTCCTACCATGAAGTGGACTGTTTAGTGTGGTGAGGAAAAGAAGTTGGTTTTATTTATTCATTTACAAAAAATACCCAGAAGGTTGACACTAATTCAAGTGTGCAAAGCTGCATGACAGGAAGAGCTTTGGGGAGCTTTTTCCCCTGGTGCCTTAGACACACTTTGGAAATTTCTTGCCTGGTGAGATAAAGTAATGGATTGACAAAAATACAAACTCTACCTAACAGAAATTGTAGTAAAGCAGTGTCTTAGTCCAGAGTGCAACAGAGAAAACATCACGTTCATAGTATCCTATCTTTCTTTCTATTACACAAGAAATCAGATTGAGCAAGGTTGTGCTAAATTCCACTCGTAAATACTGTGTAGAAAACTGATGGTCTTCAAGCTTTTATTATTTTACTTTAAAACTGATATGGGGCTAGTGGTCTTGAATTGTTGTTGATAAATATTTTCTCCTGGAAAAACATGTGAAGTGGCTTTCATTATGCTAAATGTTTAACCCCAGTTAAACTTACTGTTTCTTTAATGTCTGTCATTCTTCTGTGATTGTGAAAATGTGGTGCTTCCTTGGAGGATCACTGTCCACATGGAAATTGCATTGGAATTAGGTTAAAGTAGCTCTTTCTTATAAGAGAAAAAGTCAAGAAACTGGAACTATTCTATAGCTTTCATTGTATTCCTCTCAAAAACACTGTTGCTGCTGCTGCTGGTGTTTTTGTGCTGGACTACTGATGTAAGAATTACAAGTCATTGGAAAATCTTTTTGTATTTCTCAGAAAACTATATTTTAATGTTAGTAGCTCAGATCACTAATCTAAGCCTGGCTCCTTATGTACCTGCATGCAACCATGTAGTCAGCACTCCTATTATCATGTCACTGCTTCCAAGTGTATCCTTGACAGATCACAGCAATAAATATCTCTTGAGGTGAAAGTAATTTAGTCATGTAGATCTCTTTATTATTTCAGTCCAAAAAGCTCAGCTTAAATAGAGACTATCAATTGAGTTAAAATGTTTTTGCGATATGCACTGATGTGAGACCAACAAACCTTTTTCACTTAGGTGCCTTAAGTAGACTCAGGTCTTTCATTGTAGCCGTGCTGTTACATTTTCCTGAAAGCTCGCTTATCCATAAAAAACAAAGTAAGAGTGGAAACACATTTTCTTGCGACCTAAAGGCATTTGGCTGTTGGTATTTATCTTCTTCCGTTTAGAGAATAATGAGCGGGGAACATACCTTCCTTGCATCTGAATGATCAAAACTTACATTGCGATGTGCTTTCCTGCATGAGTAAAGGTACAAGCTGTGTGCTAAACACTAAATTCAGGCTCAGATTCTTCCTTCAGATGCACATGTGCAAGTTCTGTAGCAGTCAGTGGAAGGCGCATACACAGATTAAATGCTAAAATAATATGGCATTGCATCAATTTGCCTTGGCTGTGAATTTTAGTTCAGAGAATTGTCAACAAACTGTAATGCACTGCTTTAGCTCTTTACCATATTTATATTGTGAAAATAAGACAACCTTTCACTCACATGGTGTTAAACAAAGATTTAGTAGGAGGTGTGGAGTGGTCTTAGATGGGAAAACATACAAAGGCTATGCACATACATCTCCTGAGTAAGCTGTTTATTGTTTCACTTATGGTACCCCTGAACAATTTGTGTTGGGAACAAGATATTGGCCATACATTCAGAGAGTTGGGCAGAGTCCTTCCTGGATGCTAGTTTGCATCCTGATTTTGGTTTAGTGGTTGCTTCAAAATGTGTGTTTTTACATGATGTAGTATGGTTCTTTATAAAAAGAATCATGGTTGAAAATACATGACACTGCAGTAGCTAGGCCACACTGAGCAAGTCAGATGAAACAGAGCTCAGTTTTACACAAACAATGTGGATATTAGCTAATTTACTCACATAAACTGGGAATGTTTTAATTTGTATTATGAAACAGTTACAAATCCATGATGCTGATTGTAATTTTATTTTTATATTTCACTACCAGCAGAGGGAGCACCAGCGATTAAGCTGCACAAACCTTGGCGTTTTTGTACACTGATACACTGCACATCCTCCATCAGCCAAATTCTGTCTGCAAACAACCAGACAAAACTTCTAGTGCTGTCAGCAAGAACTGAGGAAAAATATTTGAGGGTAGGACTGATCCTTGAACGCGTTCAAATATTCATGTTTTTTTCAGAATAAACTCTTGTCTCTCCCCCAATTAAATGAGTAGCATCATATTTACAGCTTTGTGAAAAATACATGGCACACATGAGTGGTATTTGGAATAAGATCTGAGACCTGACTACACAGACCATGGCCATCACATCTTGTAAGCTGAAGGCATACTCCAAAGATGTTTAGCAAACTCCATTTCTGATTTTGCAACTTAAACCACAGTTCTGTGGGAAAACACATTTCAAATATGAAAACTGTAATTACTCAAAGCCTAAGATTTTGAAAGATGTTGGCATGCATTTCAAAGTTACCATTCATTGCAGTTGACTTTCAGACAGCGTTTAAAAGTGTCAGAATTATTAAATCAGTCCTCAACAGATATTTTAGCATTTTCATTCAACCCTCAATTCAAGCAGAAAAATGGAACTTCACAGCTGTTGAAAAAACACATAAGAGAAGATTGGATATAAAGCAGTATAGCTCATCTCCAAAGCTCTAGATTTTCTTTAAAACTTTTTCTGGGGGAAAGCGATATAGAGAACCTCTGTTAAACAACTCCTAATTGAGTTCTAATATGCCAGTGAACATGTTAGCTGGCTATGTGACATTTCACCTATTTCAGTAATTATCTTTATCGGATATGAACACCTATATTGTTGTCACTTCATATAAAGTAATATAAAGCTGCACAAAAAATCTTGTATCAGCTTGGATTTAAGCTTATTCTCCCATATTTTCTCACAACAGCAAAAGCACTTAATTTGAGAGTTAAGCCAATGTATATGGTCAACCAACATCACCCTAACAAAGACATTTTAGACTTGATGAAGAGGCTGTGCACATGAAACCTTTTTTCCTTAAACCCTGTCAGCCCCTCTAATGGAAGATACTCTCTCTCACTACAACCTTACGTGCTTATAAACACAGGCAAAAAAACCCTAGCAGCTCAGTTCCTGCCCAGGATCATCTCAGTTCAGTTCATAAAACTGAAAACCTAACTATGATCATCAGCCTGACTCTTACTACGTTATTTCTAATGAATGTGAAGCAGTGGTAAAATTGGGGAAAATGGCATTTAGGGACACTTCATATTACAGGTAGAGAAAACATCATGAGTTTCGCTGGTGGTCTTGCAAGAAAAGAAGTGAGTGATCTCAGAGTCTCTGTGGGTTCCCCATCACTATGGGGGGGAACACATATCTATCTGTTGGAGAAAGTTCCTAGGGAAGCATTACTGCAAGCTCCTCTAAGCCTATATGACCTGCTAAGGATCCAGTTAAAATGCCTGGCATGTGCGAGGTGGACATCTGAAGCATTCACAGCATTGTATAAGTAAATTATACTTAGTCACCAAAATCCATTTCATGTAGCCACTCTCTGCTTACATGTCACTCTCATTCCTATAGTATGTACTTAGTGATTGGTGTCAAGAATATGACAAAATTAAATCTTCTTACCTCAGGTGGCATTAGAATAATGACAAACCACTCTTCAGTATCCAGATCAGCGTGGTCCTCCCAGTTACTCATTTGGTTGAGGGCTGGGCATCGAGCAAACATTTTTTTAGTACCTGCAAAGAAAGAACTCAAACTTTCGTCTTTCCTGACCAAAAGTTTTACTGATAAAGGTCAATGTTGCTGTGTCCAAATGGCTTATTCAGCGTGCTGTACAGCCATATGGGCTAAGCAAAAGTCATAAGGCTTTATTTTGTTAAACAAATATCATATTAGCCAGCTTCAAAGAAAGGGCAGAGGATGGATCACCAGTGTAACTGGATCATGTCTTCTGTTTACCACCTTTACAATAAGTTTTAATTCTTAGGCTAATGAAATGTTCACACTTTTTCAAAAAGAAATTCCTGAAAACAGCAGTGCAGTTTGGTTTGCAGCATGTGATATTATTAATTCATATGCACTCATATTCATAATGCATATTCAAAATCGCTGACATTAATTTCTGTCATTGGATTCTTTGAAAGGGAATTTGGAGCATACCTTCACTGTATATTTAACACATTCAGTTTTTCCATTTTGTTATATCTGATTCTTTTTGAAAATTATTTACCATTTTTTATAATTTACCAGAATTGTTTACCATGTAGGAAAACAACCAACAAATTCAGAAATCGGAAGGCTGAGTGGATCACTACTGTAACTCAGCAACTTAAATACGGGGTATTTCTCTTTCAGATAGCTCTAGTCACTCGATGTTAATGAATTGCATGATATTTGCTAAGGTAGCTAAAATGGGTCTGAGTTGTTAGATCCGTAAGCTACTTTTGTCTGCATTCTGAAAAGGTGACTATTTCTCTTAAAAAAATTATTGCTCTACAATGTTGCTTTCTGGTCGCTGGGTGTGTCACTACTTAGTTAAATCAGAAACATCTTTTGCCATGAATACTGAATGGTTAAAGTTTCTACATGCTTTAAGTGCATACATATTCCTAGGCAACGTGACTGTTTACTTTCCTATAGCTTAGTTTTGCAAGTATAGAGAAATCAGCTACAATGTTTTCATTGAAAATGACAAATATGCAATGATACTGTAGTCTGTCTGCTTTTGGTTGTGATCCATAACTGTATGTGCCATTTAAGAACCAATAAAATATGACAGGCATATACAATTCTGTCTGAGCAGGAAAGGAAATTTTATTGCTCAGGTTTTAGTCACACATGCCGTACATAAAGTTGTACAGTCAGATCAGTATTTTATTGTTACTTACCATATGTATTACACCCCTTAGGCACGAAAGAGCAAGTTAGGCAGAAAGCATTAACCTTATCTACAGAAGAAGAAATTATTTCAAATAAGTTTATAGTCAAAACAGCCTTTCTTTAGGAACGGAACAAGAAAAACTGGAAACAAATCTACATATCTCGTAGATGTCAGCCAGAGAAGAAAGGAGTCAATCTTACAATCTCAGATTCATTAGCTTCTTTCTTAAACACCGTATCTCCTCTTACACGCTCAAATACTTGGTGACGTGCTACCACAGACCACTGAAATCAATACGTAAACTGCTGTCTGCTATCTCCATACCCACTGTATAACCCCAAAACGCCTGGTATTCAGGGTCTTCTTGGCCTAGCACAGAGAAAACATTAATAATCTTTTGTGGCTATGTGCATAAATTCATGCATAAATTTATCAGAATCACCAGGTATGTTGTGCAGGGGTAGGTTGGTGGTGAACAGTGAACTCAGCAGGATACATCTGCATTCTGTTCACGCTTTTCGAGTTCCTTGTACAGCACAGTGGGAGAGGGCAAAAGGAGAGGTGATGATTTTGAGGCATTTCTGCAGATAGGAAAGGATTTCAAAACAAATTCCACTGGCTTGTTATCTTGGAATACACAGATTATATTTTCTTTAATACACATATGAACCAGAATTTATTTTTACTGGTGTACCACCGGCATTTATCTCCACCAGTTTAAGAAGTATGTTAACAGCCTGCAGTACATTAGAAGGGAAGGATATGAACGTACACAGGGTATGAATTTATAAATGCTAAAGGAGTGTAGTAGTAGCAATGTGTAAATCAAAGTTCATAAAGCCAGGAAATACCTTACTTTAGATCAGCTGATACTATGCAGCAACATATTTATTGTTTAGGGGCAAAAACAAGCACTTTTGTGGGACCAGACTGAGGGACTGAATGATCAGTAGGCAATGCCCTGAGAAGGATTAATACATGATAGAAGAGAAGGAGAGAAAATAAGCTGTATTTCAGATTCCAGCGTGCAACACACCAAAAACACTGAGCAAGGCCTCTGAAAGCCAAGTAAGGAAGCTTGTCGGGTTTTCTGTTTCTTTGGGCACTTTATCTATCAAGACAAACTGAAAAAAGGAAGAGCTACAATACGTTCATTTGAAATGTTCTAGGTAGCTGTCTGGGATATTTTGAGCAACATTGGCTGAAATAATGGAGGAATGAAGAAATAACACCAAGAATCTTTAAGATATTTATCCTGGATAAAGTTGCTATTCTCAAGCTTCAGATTAACACAGTGCTTGCCCAAGCAAAACTTCAGTACAAGTTCCTTAGAAAGTGGGGAAAAGTTTTATTTTCTCTGCAATCACATATTCCCACAGAAATAATGTATTTGTATATGTAGTTAATGCTTGATGGATTTATGGCTGACTATAGAATATTACAGAACTATTGCCTGAAGAGTGAACCCTTGAATCTAGCCATATTAGTTGATAATTTTTGATTTTTTTTTTTTTAAATCAAAGTGATTTCAAATTTCTGAGCAACTACCTATAATAGGAAAAAATCCGTTTGAAACACTGGAGAGTGTAAGTAGAAGGTGTTAATTATAGCTAAATGCCCAATTCCCCTCCCCCCCTCTGGGCTAAACACTACAGTTTTAGGTTGCTTTCATTTTAGTAACCATTTGATCTTTCCCAGGAGAGGATTTTGTACTATTTCTTTTAATCTTCTCTGCATGCAGTTCAAAACTGGCTCACTGAACTCAATTTTAAGTTAGTGTTTACATTTATGAGCAAAAGATTGCAGGATCTACAACAAAACAAATAAAAATGTTTATAAATGTCAGTTAAAGAAAATTGTGTGAAGTAAAGTTAGATGCATGTGATTGAATGGTGCTGTTACTCCCTCTGCTTACTATGATCTGTGGGAAAAATGTAAGAATTCTAATATATTAGAAACCTAAGACCTTTGTAAAGTACAATAAGCTTTTACCATAATGCCTTTTCAACTAGTGAACAATCTAGCAAGTAATTTTAAAAATATGTTGAAAATAAACCAGATTGATGTTTCACTCTATGCAGGTGAGGATCTTCAGCGACTAGAACCAATTAACCAGACAGAACAAAGTTAAACAAACACATAAATCTTTGCAGGGTGGACATTCTACACAGTAAATAATGCAACACTTCCACTCTCATCAGATAACATGCACTGTGCTAACTTCCACCGAGCCAGATTTTGGCACTAGCGTCAGTGCCAGATAGGTGTATCTTGTACCTCTTAACTTCTATGGATCAAAAGTCTCCAGAAGTCAAAACGGCTCTGTTGAATCAAACTAGATGGGATTTAAGTTAAAGTGGAAACAGGTCATGCAGTCAGCTAAGAAATTGCAAAATGTGTTTACCCACCTCAAAATATTGCTCCAGATCTCATTCCTTTTGTAAGCATGCCTATAAATCCAAAAACTTATTTTCCACATCCATTGTTTTAATAAAGTTCCAAAGAGACATTAATTTCCCAACTTCCTTCTAGTGCTGCAATAGCAAAATACACTGCTGGTGTTAGCCATAGCCATGTCCACAACCTGGGTTCAGACAAAGTGACAAATCAGCTGTAAGACCCAAATGCACAAAGGAGAAGTTGCAGCAATATCTTAACCATGCTTACAACAGAAAAATACACTGTCAAAAGTATTGAATAAATACTTGACAACCAAAGGAAAAATCATGATATAAGGAAAATAAAAAATAACAAAAAAGAAGCAATTAGAAATCCAGCACAGTATGTACTGGTCTGGACCCCACAGAATAAGGATTTCCATGCATACAAAAAACATTCCATACAAAAAACAGAGTTAGCAACGTTATTTGGACTGGCTCTACTTTTAAAACCTAGTGAGGCAAATTTATACTCAGGCCGCATTAAAACTGACTAATTTCAGAGCTGTTGAATTTGGGAGCATTGTATCGTATAACTAGAAGCAGAAGTTAATGTACGGAGTGTTGAGTTTCACTGAGATGAAATATTAATTCATGTTTATTCTGAATGTTGATTGGTTTAATACCCTGAATTTAGATACAGAAGATTAGATGTAATGGGTTGTTTCCATATGTCACAAGTAACCCAGTTGCTCCTTTAACTGTAAATTTCTGCAAGCATTTGTTTTCTTACCTAGCAATTCAAGCAAATGATTTAAAATTAAACCATTTTTCCAGCACCTGTAAGAACGTGCAAATGATAGAACTGGCATTATGATGATTGCTTTACAGATAAGCATTTTCTTCATCATCTTCAAGGACATCCAGATTTACAATCTAATCACTCAGCCCTTTAACAGGATGCATTTGAGTTTGATTAAAAAAGAAAACAAATAGCAGTGCAGATTTATTAATGAAATCTGCATGACCTTTTCACATATGGAATTCTCTCAAAATAGTGAGTTTAAAACGGAGTATGGCCTCCTTAGGTGCTTTAGCTTTGCCCATGCCAGTACACAGCATGTTTTTGGTGTGCTTTTTCACATTGGCAAGTGCAAATTTTGGAAAGCCATCTCCTCCCTCCCCCTCCTTGAACTTTAATTGCTTAACCTACATCCTAATTCAAGTTGCTCATAAACCTTAGCCTTTGTTGTAGGTCCGACAGCTGCGTTATGTCAGTAGCAAGTAAAACCTTCACAAAGTTCCGGAATGCTGCAAGACATTTTATAGGTGCTGCAATAAAAGGCAAATTGAATTTACAAAAATGCATTTGTCACTGATTAAAAACTTACAAAGTTAATTGGAAACACTGTGTAGGTGTTGCCACACAACTAGAGGTGTAACTGGTGGTTTTAATTCAGTTAGAGCACGGGGGGGAAGTAGCTGTTCATGTAAGGCCAGCAATTTTTTTCATATTTCTTTTCCCTTGAGCAAACATGGTGTATTTTCTGGAAGACTTGCATGAATGGTCAATATTTAGCAGCATTAAAACATTAGCAAAGAAGTAGTGACCACTTCCTGGCTTAGTTTTCAAGGCTGTATCAAAGGAAAGTTTGCAAGTATCAGTCAGTGCCCATTAGCGATTGCAGCATCCCTTGGGAAAGTTTTCCAGGCCTTTTCTGTCCCCACCTTGTTTTACATTGGCAACGTTGACACTACTGGAACAATCATTGCTTCAGCAAGTGAGGAAGGGAGAGGGAGGTAACCAACAGCCCAGGCAATCAGCACCCTCCCCCCGGAGCTGAGTGAATTATCTCCACATAATCCACTTAACCTTTGCCATTGTGGGACCTGGGAAGCTGAAGGTATTTTTAAACTTGAGTCTTTTAATTGCCAGTTTATAGTGTCACTAGTCCAGCTCAGCTGGAAAGAGGACGATTGGAAAATAGTTCCATGAGGCAATAGCTTTTCACCTCGGCTAGGAGTCCTAATTATTATTAGTTTTGTGGCTCACTGTCTTCAATGTCTGTGGGGACAGTGGTCTACAGTGAATCCACAGGTGATGGAGATTCTTTAACATAGTATTACTCCTGGTTAATACAGCTAAGATGGCATAGATGTCAAACTACTTACAGTCTTAAAGTCAGGTAACATAGGTATATTGTCATTAATTGTCAATATGCAGAAAAATCCGAACTAACACAAAATATTGTGGGAACAGCTCTGTAACAGCAAGGTGAGTAATATGAGAAAGCTGCTTTGCAAATTCTACTCCTAGCAATCTCCACTTACTAAAATGATTTATTGAAATACCACTTAATCCCCTTATCAGACTTCAAAGCAAAACCAAAAAAATGCCTTAAATGCTGAAAGATGCTTGTTGATAGTTTTCCAAAGACAAGCTATGGAAAATTCAATTAGAAAGTGATGAGTTCAGTAGACTGCGGTAGGCTGTGAGCGCCTTCAGATATATTTTTCAGTGTGGCTGCTTGAAATGTAAACAGATTAGTGCTTACCTATTTTTTTGATGAATATTCCATTGCACTGGCCTGTAGGTATGTCCACGTTTCGGTGATGATCAAATCAAGCAAGCAACCTTGTATATAGTCTTAACAGAGGTACCAAGAAATGGAAACTGCACCTTTTCCTAGGTCTGGAATTTCAAAAGAGATAGGCATTAATGAGGTTTGGCATCTTTGGAAATCTAAATCTTGGAGTCCCTGAATTGTATAGGTCCATCTTGTCCCTTTAAGATCTCTGGGTAAAGCTGGGATACCAATACCTTTTACAAATACTCAGGTAATCCTCAGCCCTATACTTTTTACTCCTCATTCTCTTCACAGTTTTAAGTTTCTCACTCACTGGTAGAGATTAAGAGAGCACATGGTTGTCTTGCACTGCTGGTTGCACTCATGCAAGAATGTGGCAGTCCACCACAGACCTACACTTTTAGTTATTTTTCAGCAATACGGATAATCACAGTCCATCATGCTCATACTCTATATACCAATCCATAAAACCCCAATGGTACACACTCCCAAAGAAGGTCTGAAGGGGAATTACTAACTCAGCTGTCTCCTTGGTTAACATTCTTTGGGGCGTACTCCACCAAAAGAAAACCTCCCTATGTGATACCTTAGCATGAGTACAGAGAGAGAGTTATTCTGGGAAATTGATGCCAAAACAGAGTTACTGTTTCTCACCAGTCTCTTTGTCATCTCCTTGATCTTTTATTAATGATAAGGAAGCAAACAGCAGTAGTCAGGATTCAGTAACAGCAGCAAGGATGATCCAAATATTCAATTCCTATTCCTGCTATTCAACAATTCAGCATTATATGATGGGAATACAATATTACATTATTTTTCACTTTCAGTCTTTGAAAAGAAACATAGACTAAAAGAGGAAACACAACCAAAAGAAGGATTTCCAACCGTAAAGATATATTTTTATGGAGGCCTACTGAGCAAGAAAGAGCATTTATTCCACTTTATTGGGTACCCCTTCTCACCTTCGTGTGTTCATGGCTCATGCTCTTCTTTTCAGACAACTTAAAAAGAGAAAGAGAGTATGCTGTGAAAGACTGTAGTCACATCTGCGACTTAGCCAGGTCCTCCATCTGGGTTGTTCTGGGCTAGAATTTCAGCAGACTTTTATGGAAATTCATTCTTCTTGGCCCATGTACCATCACCCAATATACGGGGTAGAGAAGGAATAAATGGGATTAAATAAAAGAGAAAGTGTTTGGGTTATTTTTCTAATTTCTCTGTTATTTCTGTAGTTAAGACTTGAGTGGAATGATTAGCATTAATATGACATTTAGCAATTAAGGGATATGCAGAAAGAGAGGCTTACAGACCTTGGTGCAAAACCAAAGGAGCCAGGACAGCAGCCATACCTTGGTACCTTTCTTTTCTCAGGACCGGCCCCAAATGCAAAACAAACGAAACAAAATAAATACATGTCGGAGGCTATGGCATAGGGAAAATGTGGTCGTTATAGATGGATGTGAGTCTTAAGTACCTTCCCCTTGTTAAAGCTAACAAAGAGCTGTAAAGGCCAGGCCTGGCTTCGGTGCGCCATGCCCTCGCCAGCTCCCGCTGCCCCAGCCCTCCCACAGGCCGGGCCCCGTGCCGGCCACTGCTGCTGGGACGCGTGCGTGCTGGCCTAGCAACCCCAGCATTAATGAAGGGTTTTGTACTACTTCACAAATGAGTATTGATAAAAGCTAATTGGTGGTTACAATTCTGTTTTAAAAATAAAAAAATAGAGACCTTTCCTCTTGAGTGTTACAGTCTCCTTTGTGACAATATGTATTACCCTTAAAGTCTCGAACAGCCTCATGAATGGGAGATGCTGATCTTCACAGAGTGAGAGGTAAAACGCGGTGCCATCGGCATCGGTGAGGGTTTTGCTGTGGCTTTCAGCTTTTCATCCCTCCTGAACAACTGTGAGCATATAAAACAGATTACCTTTGTGTTTAATCTTGTAAAAACAGGCATAGAGACAGAGAGAAAGAGAGAAAGAAAACACTTTCAGAGCTTTAGTAGCTGCTGAGCACAGGACATGTTGTCTAAAGAGATGTTGTATACAGCTGGAAAAAAGTTCATTTTATATATATCCTCCTTTATCAGTTTCACTTCTCTTGCAGCTGATGAGATCGATCTGTCACGAAGTCATGATAAGGTTGTTATGATTTTGGTCATATTTTTCCCCACAGAGGAAAAACACCTCTCACTTTCAGCCCAAGGATTGTAACCCCAGATTAAAGATAAAGCAAAAGAGCAGAAACTAAGCCTCTGTGAAAGAGCACCCTGTCTCCCTCCTTCCTGTAAGAGGCTGCAGCTGACCAAACTGCAAACAGACAGCTCCTAAAATTGTACGTGCATTATACCATAAACTAAATTGGAAGTTACATACCCACCACTTTCATCTCCACGATGTAGGAGCGTGCATTGCTGCCTTTCCGAGCAAAAATTTTTGACTTTGATATGATTGGAAATGCCACACTGATGTAGCACACTGCTGAACAATTTAGCCAACTTGATTCATGCATTCATTCTCGTGAATATGAGGCACAGTATTACTGCTATTAATTTAATAACTTTGGTCAAAGGCTGTAAAATCCTTATCACTGATATCTGATCTCAAATTGGGGGAAAAAAAAAAAAATCACCCATTTCTTACATGAAGCTTATAGTAAAAGTCAGGTTGCCAAAAGAGGCCTACATTCTGCAAGATCCCATGGACATGTGCTCAAACAGTTTTGATTAATGAACCTATGTCATGAACTGCCATCCCCTTTATATTCCCACCGCCACTATAATTATTACAATTCATAGCTTCTTTTATGTTTGTGAATATATCTATGCTGTGTTTGCTCATCTAGCTAGACACAGCATGTCATACGCTGAATATTTCTCTTGGGAGGGAAATTGTCAAATACAGAAAAAGTTCACAGCACAATTAAAAAATGAAGTATTTTTTCCATCTCATGATATATTCCTTGTATGGGAGGGATATATTCCTCCTTCTCAACTGAAAGATATTGTTGTAGTGGTGGACATAGACAGAAATTGTGATTGCTTTTCAACAAATGAGGGCAAATATCATATATTCACATATTCATTTATTTTAATTTGCAGGAAGGTATTTTTTTCATACAAATATTTACTTGGTTATAAGGAATAATAGGAAAGCAAACCAAAGGAAATAATGAAGAGCTATGGGTAATGCACCAGTTGTTATAAGGATGGAGAACAATGTCTTGGAAAGTAGGGGCTATGAAGATTTGGAAGTCGTGGCTGAAAAGCAGCTGGAAAAGATGTCTCAGAATGACAAAGAAAGACCTAATGTGATTCTTCAAGATGTAGATGGAAATACTGAGAAAAATGTGGAGGATGGTAATAATAGTGATACACGTGGCATGAAGTCTATTTCTGAGGTTCAGTATGGGATGTACCGCCTTTGAAAGTATGTTGACATATCAGAAACCTCTGAGAAAAAACCCTGAGAAGTAGGAACCTACCTTTCCATAGAGATTTGGAATAAGCTCAATCTATTCAGTTCATCCACAGTTAATTAAGAGATAGTTTGATCACGGTCCATAATTATGGACAGATGAAGACATTTAATACTTACAAAACAGTTAAGCTAGTGACACAAGCATAGGAAGATCTAATGACTGGAATAAAGACAGTGAAGCATAGAGTGAGAATAAAGTGCAAAGGGTACTTAAACACTGGAACTATTTCCACATGGCAGATTCATTTTCATCTGAAGATTTTATATCAAGCTTAATGTCAGTCTGAAGAAACAGGCTATCTCGCCAAGAACTTAGAGGCTTGATCGTGAGGTGAATTTCTACTGCCTGTTTTATACAGGAGGTCAGGTGATATAAGATCAATGCAGGGTTGATGTAGGATTAATAGCAGCTTGTGATCATTGCTGATAAAAATGAGCTCCTAGAGAATGAGTTGGTGACTGTCCATCCATACCAAGATTAAAAAAAGAAATTTTGAGAATGTTTATTGGCTTGTCTGAATGAACTGTTGGTCAGTTATAGACCATAAAGCTTCCTTTTGAATCAGAAAACAAGGCCTATTTTTAATGTCAGTGTGAAAGTCTATTGGCAGGAGCCAATGTCCATAAAGTACACCATATTACCTAGACCACTTGTCCTGGTTTCAGCTGGGATAGAGTTAATTTTCTTCCTAGTAGCTGGCATAGTGCTGGGGTTTGGATTTAGGAGGAGAAGAATGTTGATAACACACTGATGTTTTAGTTGTTGCCAGGTAGTGCTTACACTAGGCAAGGACTTCTCAGCTTCTCGTGCCCTGCCGCTGAGAAACTGGGAGGGGGCACAGCCAAGACAGCTGACCCAAACTGGCCAAAGGGTTATTCCATACCATATGACATCATGCTCAGTATATAAACTGGGGGAAAGCTGGCTGGGGGGCCGCTGCTCACGGACTGGCTGGGCATCAGTCAGCAGGTCGTGATCAACTGCATTATGCATCACTTATTTCATATATTCTTTTATCATTATTATTATTATTTTCCCTTCCTCTTCTGTCCTATTAAATTGTCTTTATCTCAACCCATGAATCTTACTTTTTTTTCCCCCCCATTCTCTCCCCCATCCCACTGGAGGGGGAGGAGTGAGCAAATGACTGTGTGGTGTTTAGCTGCCTGCTGGGTTAAACCACGACACCACTAAAAAAAAAAAAAATGATCTAATTACTTACGTACTTTAGAATTCTTACCTCCTAGCTGGTTCTCTGTTTTGGCCAGAGTTTCTTCAGAACCTTCATCTGCGAAAGTTGTTTCAGTACGCTGAGCTCTTAAAAAATGGAAACAAAATGAGGAACATTCGTTCTGCAAAGAAAGTACAGATTAGTAATGTATTTTTATGTTGATTGGAACCCAGGGATGCATTCCCTGAGCAGTCATTTCCTTGGAGATCAGGGTTGTCAGTGAAACTTCCGTTTCCATCCTGGGTCAGACCAAAGGTTCACCCATCCTACTAGTCTAGACAGTTGTTTGCAGCAGATGCCTGGCATGCACAGTGTGATTTGTCACGTGGTATGTCCAGGGAGGTTGCATCTGGGTGGATGTATTTCCTAGTCAGCAGTAGATTTATACTTTGCAAAGATGTCTAATTGTCTATTTTAAATGCACCATCTCCTTATTTCAATGGATGCTGCCTAGTCTTCCTGTTATGAGCAATATGAACAAGCTTTGCTTTCTTCACAATATCATTGATTACTACTGGATCTCCTTCAGCCATCTTTTAAGGCAGTTTTTAAAAACTTAACAAGTCCCCATCTGTTCAGTTGTTATTTGCATGGAACTGCTCTATATCTGATCATCCTGTTGTACTTCCTTGAATTTTTCCTAGCTTTGCTGTAACTTTCTATTATACTCTGACAAGAACAATAAGCTGTATCCAAGATATGGGCACATTGGAGATCTCATCAGTTCAGTGTTTTCTTTGAAAGTTTTTTCCAAATTATTCCTGATAGTATTTGCTTTATGAAAACTGAGGAGTACCAAGTTCATGGTTTTATAAAGCAACCCAATCTGAGATCTCCTTCTTGAGAGCAGTAGCTTGCTTAGAGCTGATTTCTCCATATACTTCTTTTTACCATGTTATTTTGCCCTTATTGACATGAATTTCGGCTACCATTTTATTGCCCAGACAGCTATTATGAAAGCCGTAGGCAATTTCTACTTATGGTTTTACATTTGGCTACCCTCAATGATTTTATATCTTCAGACTTTGTCCTTTGACAATACACATCCTTTTTACAGCTTAGTGTTTAATTGAAAAAAAGAGAGAAAAAGATAAATATCTTTTTTTATATATATATATGCAAAAATAGAAATGTATAGATTTAAACACCATTTCATCTGCTACTTTTCCTCTTTTAATTTCTCTCAGATTTTTGCTGGTTTGTATTATAAGAAAGTTTCAATCCGTGGGGAAAATTAGTGACAGATTATGAATATTTCTTTAATCACAAATTCTGAGTACTGGTAACACTGTTTCTAAGGTATATGCTATCTGACTAACAAATCTTACATTTTATTGGCTGTCTCATTTTGTTCTCTTTCATATTTCACATTTATGATATGTTCAGACATACCCCTGGTTTTGTTAAGTAGGAATCTGTGTGGTCTTTGATGTAAGACATAATTTATTTGACAAGGAAATATGAGATGGTGCCCTGAATCTGCATTTAATTGATGGATTGAGAATTTTTAGCATTGCAACAAGACAGATTCTCATCCAATGTGTCATGGAAGGAGCGTTCTCCTAATCTGTTCTCCTGTGAATTAAAATACATGTATATATATTTTGAGGAGTAATTTTAAAAATTCTTTATTGAAGGTAGTTAGCAGGGTTTTCATACATGTCTGACATCCAAATACTAAAAGTGATTGATGCTATTATCTGTTCATAAGGGTATTTTTATATCTATGAAAAGCGAGTGCTCCATTCTGACAAGGCTTCAGTAAATATCACTAACATTGCAAATGAAGACTAGCTCTTGGTAGTGCATTAAGGCTGGATAAAAATACAACCCTTTTTCATGAATGCAAACTTAATGTGAGTTTGTGCTTGTAGTTAAACTTTCTGCCACTTAATCATCAATCAACTCAATTTAAAAAATTATTAATTTATAATTGCATTACTCTTCCACATGATTTTAGATAGGAGAGTACAGCACACCAAGAGCTTTCAGAAACTTCAGTAAAGTGCAGTATGCTTCAACTTTCCATCTTATACAGTCTTCTGCTTGTTACTATCCCTGGTTATTATCTTCACAGATCTTCCAGCTATCACTTACACTTACAGGATGCCCTCAGTCTGAGGCAACTTTCTTTTAACATTTATTTATTAACTCCAATGCAATCCCTTGCTACTGGTAGTTCTTGTGACATTTTTATATGGAACACAAGGACAGATTTTTTGGTCACCTTCTTTTCTGCCAGGATTTCTGCTTCTTAAGCAATGTATTACAAAACTATTTTAGAACTGTGTGGATGCTAGCAGGTAACCAGGTCTCTGAACAGCACGTTTACAGTATGCCTTTGTCTACTTTTTCTCTTAGCAAAAGGAAATTTTAAGCATGGCTATTAAATTAATATTATTATGTTGCCTAAACTTCTGCTCCTATAGATGTCAATACAAATGTTGCCATCAACTTTAGTGGTACCAGGATTTGGCCAAAATATCAAAACATAATTGTTGGCAAAGAGCCCAGTCCTCCACCACTGAAATGAATGGTCATTTTGCCATTCTTGTCAATAGAGAGTGGATTGAAGTCTAACATCTTTAAGTTGATGCCCTCCCTGTTTCACAGAAACAGTAAAACAAGATCATAAACAAGGTATGCAATTTTGCTTTTTTTCACATCATTGTAACTCCAGAAAACTCCACAAAGCAGCCTATAGATATTCCAGTGTCAGTGAAGTTAAAATAAGAGATCCTGAAACATATTTTTCCCCAAAGTATCAAGATACATGTGTGTTTATGTATATGTCAGTTTAGGAGTACTTTTTAATTATTTATCAGGAGATAAATAATTCATTTAATTTGAGCAATTCAGGTGGTTGACCTCATACTTTTGCTTTTTGGATTTGATTAATTTTCTACTACTAATAGTGAAACAAAGCCTTTTTTGATGTTTTTATAGTTTTACAAATATTTTTTCCATTTAAAAACACTAGAAATTAGCTGGGTGCTGGGATTTGTTTTTGAGAAAGGACTAAGAAATTGCCAAGCAACTGCTGATTTTTTTATACAATATTGAATGTAAGCGAATAGATCCTCAGAAATACAAGAAAACATGATATTTAAATTATGAGATTGCTGTCTTCATGCTTTAAATATCTTCTTACCTTTTGGTGTCTGTATGTAGAGGCTGAGGAAAAAAAAAGGTTTACTAACAATTCAGATGTTTATAAAATTTGTTTAGAAAATTCTAGTCACTGAAGGTTCAGATTTTTATGTTTATCCTTTACATTAGGCAAGAAGGTATCATGGTTATGACAGCAACAGAATTAGAAAAGAGAGGGCATAAGCAGCAATTAACATTAAAATACTTCACTGACTATTGACTTTTGATTTCTTTCTCCCCCAGTTCAGCTAAAGACTCTTTCTTTCCTTCAGAATTTTCATGTGACACTTGTAATCTGTAATTGCTTCCCTCATACTTTATTTTGCCATCATTATCACTGGTTGAATTAGGTATATTTGATTTTTTCCTAGGTAACCCTATGGATCATCACGTGATCCAGAATGCTCTGCTTTTCCCCTTCAAACACCATTCAGGTCCTGCAGGAGGATGGGTGGTTTGATGACTGTTCATGTATTCCTAGGACTGGAACCAGAAGACATCTACACGTGCAACCCATTGGTTCACAGGCATTTCTTGACTACATCTATCTTCTTTTTCAGGCCCTTTAGCAACATAATGAAATAAAACATGCCTTCCTTATGCCTCTGATGCTGATAGGCTGTTCCAGTAACTTGAATTTGTAGTACATGTATAATATATTTCTTTGTTAGGTTAATGGTTGGACTGGATGATCTTAAAGGTCTTTTCCAACCTAAACAATTGTAGGATTCTATGATTCTATTCTTTGCATGCCCTGTGGGAGCTCTCCCCTCCCACCAGCAAACTGTATTCCCTTTCTTCCACTTCACCTGGACAGAATTAACCAGGAAAACGCTACTATCCTGTGCAAACTGTTCTTTCTTGACATTGTACTAGTTCAGTCTTTTGGTGGTTTGGGGGGGTGTGTGGTTTTTTTTTTTTTTCTTTCTCACCCTGTCCCCAGAGAGTACAATTTTAGCTGCTTTATAGAAGACTGAGTTTTGTGTCCAGTGCTTTGCCATAATTATGAATGTGAACCAACAAAACTCAAAACAACAGCGATGGCATTCCTCAGAGAGTGCACCATAACAACGGCAGTCTATAACAGAGAACAGATATGGCCACATCAGTGGCATTACAGCAGTGGAGAATCATCACTGATAGTCAACATCAGAAGGTTCTTACTGACTAGCTAAATCCGAAAGTCAAAGGAAGAGGCAGATAACATTTATTTGCTAGTGAGACAAATGGCAACAAACTCTTCCAATATCCCTTAATAGAACAAAGGTAATCTGTGTTACAATCAGTATCAAGGCTGTACTTGTGAAAACTTCCTGAAAACCAAATTTTATGTTTTCAAGACATCTTACAGAGCCTTTAGGGACCAGACTAGTGACCTGGAAAGCCTGTCATTTTTTTTCCTGAACAAGGATTGCAAAAACCAGACTGCATATTCCAAAATTAAAATAAAAATAAAGGTGAGGTAATATACAGCAATGGCCTCCTTCAACTGTTAACAACCTCTCTCTTGTTTTTACCTTGCCTGCAAATTTGTGCGATAAAATAATCGACATTTTTTCATCATTATGTCTTTATATCTTTCATAAGAGAACCACTCTCCTTGTTATCTTTATTCACTGCTGTAAAAAAAAAAAATCCCTTACTTCCTAAAACAATGCCTTTTTTAAAGCTTTCATTTTAGAGCTAGCATTAGGCCATGATGAATTGCTGAATGGTTGATTTCCTGACACTCTTTCTTACTAACCTTTCCTGACAGCTCCTGGATTGCTCTACCTGGTAATTTGCACTGTAATAATGGCTACAGTGAGATGTCTCCTAACTATTTCCTTTATTTTTAACAAGATTCTTAACACCCTCTGTAGGTGACAAAATGCAATTACAGACATGAAGTGTCCCCCCGAGGATGGTTGTTCACAGATGCCACCAGTACTTTAGTAGTGCAACTGTTAAATGAAACGAAAACAAAGAATCAGATTCTCTAAACATCCAGTTCAAATAAAAATTTAATTAAAAGTTATGAAGGCATTTTATTGATTAACAATCTTAGTAATTAAATACTGTAGTTGACATTTTTTTGGTTGGATTTGTTCTTCCGTGGAGATCTCTAATTGTTGTATGGCTTTACATTTATTGATAACTCTGTTTGATGAATACAGATGCCACCTTTTATGGTAGTCGTTGACAGAGTAATCATATTGTGAGAAACACCAGGCTTATGTAGTAACAGCTGTTGCAGTTATACATGCTGATATCCATTGGGAAAACGTGTTTGCTGCTATCTTGGGTACACAATAAATGGAAGGTGCAATAAAGCACAAGCTAACATTTTGAAAATCCTTACAACTCTAGGAACTTTATTGCAGATTACAAGCACTTTGATCTCTGTCCAGTACTTAAGTCTTAATTATCAGACTAATTGCACAGACTATGTTAATTTTCAGTGGTAATCCTTTTGTGATTAGCTTCTGTGTTCAATAACTGACTTATCCTTTAATTAAAAGGACTATTAACCTTAAGGCTGCTGCTGTGGCTTGGGATTAAACCTATACAGAGTTAATATTTTAATATAATTGTAAAAGCCTTTGGTGAAAGGTATAGAATGAAAATATAGTGATTCCATCCTTTACCGTAACTTGCTTTAAGAGATAGCTTCATTATATATCAGTATAGTGTACTTTAGTTTGACATACTACTAGCTTAAATCCATTAAGAACATGCAAGAATATGTATGCACTTTGAGCTCTTTTCTCATTTGCAGGCAGGGCATACTCGCATTAGATATTTCCCAAGTCTTTCCATACAGTCATGATCAGTGATTGATCTGCAACAACAACAAAAAAAACCCAAAACCCAACCCCCGCAAAAAAACCCCAACCCCCCAAAAAACCCCCAAAACTACAAGAGTGAGCATTTAAGAGCCTGCTTTTTTCCAACACTAAAATATTCTTGTATTAAAGGACTGGGCAGTTCACTTTTTGCTTGTAAAATTTATTTAGGAAAATGGAAATGCTACGTGAAATTATGTACGATGGAGGAAAAGGTTCTGCAGTTTTGCCCAGGGCCACTGCAATCCAACTGTTTGAAAGACTATGAAGCAAATCCAGAGTCATCAATGCCCAAGTGTGTAGACTCTGCCAAAAAGCCAGATGCTGCTATGGGAAGCATTATGTATCTTTTCTAGTTTGGCATCTGGGTCCTGCTATGAGCAGCCATGCCTAATGTCTGTGACTTAAGGTTCTACTGCTGCATTAATAGCAATTTTTATTTTGGTAAAATACATATATATAAAAAGTTCCTTCTACCCCCCCCCCACCCCCCCAATGTAGTCATTCAGATTGCTTCAAAAGCAAGCCAGGTGCCAAGTCCTAATATCTACCCTCCTCAATAGCCTCATTGACTCATGTGGTGGTGTGGTACCTGTGGTATCTGTTGCTAACTCCATATACATTTTTCTTTTTCTTCTGATTGTGGTGAAGGAACCTGATCAAACTAGACTTCAAGACAATCTTCTTCACTGAAATTGTTTATTTTCTATACAGTTAATTTGGGGTTAAGACTTAACTATTGGTTACTTGCCACTAATGAAGGCTAGCAAATATTAACCAGCTGCTCAAAAGACTTACAAATTGAAGAGGAAAATTTATTCTCTCATACCCATATTGAAGGTGGTGATAATACCCCCATCATTTTATTGGGATTATTATCTCAGTTTCAAAGAAAAAAAATATCCTTCTTTTTATGTGCACCATTCTAGGAATTGGTATAAAGATGCATTGCCTTCGTACAAGAGTTTTCTCCAGTACGTTACTTTTCTTGTATTACTCAAATGATATATATAGTGAGGGTGACCCAACCACACTCTTTCCTGAATGGAGTGGAGATAAAAGCAGCATTGTATTTGAAATCAATAGAAGTGACTTGTGGCCTGTGATGGGAGTGTCTGGCTCCAGAATTATTATCTGGTGTTAAGTGCTGACAATGCAATAGGATCTTTACAAGACATAAATACAGTGAGGGATCTCCAAAAGCCTAATGCTAGCCTGGGAAGTGAGTCTGGTCAGGCTGCCTATCCAGGGTGTGATGGGAAGAGACTCACACCCACACTTTTCCGAAGACAGATGAAGAGCACAAACTGAAGCATCTCCTGTCAGATGATACAGAATGAAAGGCTGAAGTGCTCTGCATTAAAATTTCCACATGTGCTATTCTAAGCGCTTTAATCAACAGCAGGTTTGACTGAGTTCAGAAAGTTGGGAGTGGACCAGGGATTTGGACACATTTTCTGAAAGTTACTGACTTTCATGTATTGGGGGATTTGGGGATTACCTTGCATTTAACTACAGTACTCTGATAATTCTTGGTAATTCCCTGTTTGGTCTTACTAGTCTTGTTTGCAATAAGACTGCTGATATTCATTGTTGTTTGCATAGTCATAGCTAGCTAATTTTTAGCTACTTGATAAAAAAAAGATTGAAAACTCAAGGGGAATTGAGACTCCTGGAGTAGTCACTTAATAGTTTGAGAAACAGGAACTGAATATAGAGAACACCTTTCCCTTTTCACTGACTGCAGAGAAAGATGAGCCTACCTACATTAAAGCTGGTGTCTCTCCAAAAATCCCTTGCTCTGTCCCTCCCTGTATATGCCAATTAATTTGAGCAGCTGCATGGAGCCACTTCCCAGGGAGGTGCCAACCCAGGCAGGGAGCCTATAGATTTCTTTTGCTATCCACAGGGAGATCTAGAAGCAGTAGGAAAACCATGACATGGCACAGTGGTATGAAGGCCATCACCTAGTCTGTAGTTTTAGTCATGTTTGACATTAGTGTGCTCCAGTAATTCAATTAGGATAAAAGAATCATGGATAGAAATGAGCACATCCGCTTCACTGAGAGACAGTCACGGATACCATTACGGATATGAAATGCTGCCAAAGCTACCTGCTACTGGAATTACCAAACCACAAAGGCAAAGAGATCTAGTATAGCCTCCAGCTATGCACATACAGATAAAGTACCAGAATGCCTGCAGTCAGGGAAACAGATGCTGTTCTGCCATCTTTTTCTGATGATAAAGACATAGAGCACCAGGCTATCCAGTACAGCTCATTCAATCTCGCTAACACCACATGCACGAGCCACAAGAGTGGTGAGAACACAGGGCAAAAGAATGCTACAGGAAATTCAACAAAGCAAATAAGGATGACCCTAAATCATTATTCCCCTTAAAGTCATGATGATTATTGAAGGACATGCCTTATTACTACATTGTGACCTTCCCAGGGTAATATTCTTTTTCCTGTGTATTTGATTGTGCCCTCACTTCCTCCCTCAATCTGGGTCTCAAGGTAATAAAAACTATTACATTCTTGAGCATAAAGGAAAAGCCTTTTCTTACAGAAATGTTTACTTGTTCATGAATGATAAAAAGCCAACATTCTCAGCCGGTATAAGACGACCACCACAAAAAAAACCATTGCAATGTTGTTAAGAAAACAGAAATCTCCTTTTTCACCTACAGTTATCACAACACTGTGCCAATACCTGCTGCACCTGCATGGCCCCTGCACCTGAGTGGCCCCTGCCAATACCTGCTGCACCTGAGTGGCCCCCACTGCAGTCTAATCCTCACCTCATCTATTTCATAGTTATCTGCAACTTCTGATAATGCACAGAAAACTAATTTGTAAACAGAAAACAGCAGCATCCAGTCCAGTTTTGTTTTTCTTGGTTTTTGTTTGGGTTTTTTGGGGGGATGGTGGTGATAGGAATAGAAGCCAGAGGAGGTCTGTTGGGCTGGCAGATCACCTAAGTAACACAACTCAAAATATCCTTTTCATTCCCATCGTAGCCAGAGTGTGATTACACAAGTATTCATTTCTATGTGATCTTCCATATCTCTTCCCTAGCTGACATCCATATAACTATTTTACTCACTCTACAGTGCTATCCTAGTAAATCAGCGTGCATAGTTATGTTTCCAAGACCCCAGTCCAGTATGGTACTAAGAACATGCTTAACTTCAAACATGACTGTGAATCTACTAAATAAGCTTTGCTACAGACCTAATAATATTACTATACTGAGTCAAGACTAACATCTCAGGAATACCAATGCATTTCAAATGATAGTACAAGAACACTATATTCTTATGAGAACTTTATGAAATACAGCTAAAGCATGTCAGTGCCTACTATAACTGTAAAACTGAATAAGGATATTAAAATGAGCGGAGAGGTTGTTATGTGGAAGTAATTACTGAAATTCAGCCCAGAAAACATGACTAAGCTCCACACTTAAAATAGGAGATATTTATAGCAAGTGTGCTATTTATCTATTGATGTTGGTAAATATTGGCTTTTTAATAGCTTTAACTCCATGTTTTAATAGATGGTAATCAGACATTTTCATCTGGATGCTCCCACATGGAGGGAAGCTCCTGGGCAAACAGGAGCTTTTGTCCCTGACTTAATTCCAGTTGCCGATTTTAGATGGCTGGGATGTGGTCTTTTTGTCTGCACCTGAGCAGACGCAGTAGCCTATCATGTTCCCGTTGCTGCCAGCTCTTTGCTAATTTGTACAATGATAAGCACCTATTTCCATCGCTTCTAGTAATCTTGTCATTTTCATGATGTCATCAGCACAAGTCAGAAGAGAAAAGGTCAGTGGTACAATGATGTACTGTATATAGAATGAGCTGTTAAAAAAAGAAAAATGGCTAGACATTTAAAAGCCCAAGCTCTCCAAGGCACAGTAATAGCTATCCTGACCATCTCAGGATATATTTATTATGTGATTCCCATCATAAGCAAATAACGCCCCCCCCCCCCCCCCCCATATTTTCCCACAGTGGTACAGTGTGTACTGCACAAGGGAGCCTAGCTACGCCCAGATAGACCAGTGGGAGTCTGGATAAACATACATTCAATGATAGCTGCTATGCATATTTACTGGATCTTTTGAGCATCCCTTGTTCAGCCTTTTAATTTCTCTAGTGTCTATACTATAGAAATATGTATTTTAATATGGTGTATAGATTTTTACCACCTTCTATGTAAAAGAAAGCATAACCAAAAGCAGTGTAACAAAACCTTTGGATGCCAGAAATGAAACGGGAAATAAAACCAAAATTCAGACAAAACACAATGTTATCAAAACTTTTGAAATCAAGTTACTATGTTTATACATAATGGGGGGGAGGAGAGGGAGAAAATGGAGAGACAAGGAGCCGCAGTGAGAGTGTCCCACTGGGTAACCAGTGCTGTCTTACCGCTCAGACCTCATGCATAGGCACTGCTTGAGGAGCCCTCCATTGTTCATGTGTTGCTCTGTTATCAGTGAAATTAAAGCTGGAGAAAAAATTTTGGCAGGTGCTCATTTCAGGAGGTAACCAGCTGCAGGACTTCTGCTAAAAGTGGAAAGCCAGGGATCAAAATAGGCAGGCTGAAATGTTGCTGTGTCCTTGGCTGCAGGGACAAGATCCGCAGATCACAAAAGTCATGTGCAGAACGAGAGAAACACCTCTTTGTTAGATCTTACACATTATTTAGGAACAGAGAGCTCAAGAAATTTCTAATATTACCAGCTACTTTTCCTTATCCTTTTCTTCAGCCTCCCTCTTTAGAATTATGACTCATGTCCTTTCAGCTACCTTCAGAGCACATCACCCTGCTCCACTTAGCCTGCAGCTCTTTCCAAACTGGCAGAATCAGCAGGACTTGGTATGCTTAGCATGTACAGGCATATTATCAGCATTTAAAATTTGTGACAGTCACAGTACTTTGTGGATTTCTATCGCTATTGCTTACAAAACTAGTGATGAGATAAGGAGAATACGGGGCTTAATTGGCCTCAAGTAAATATTAGACTCACTGATTCATTGCTACATTTTTATGAGATGCTCAAGTTAGGAAGTGAAAGAGTGAAAAGCACAGCGCTGTTCTACATCAGAACTGAGGGATGACCAGCAATATGCTGTGGATAAGAGTGAACAGGCACTTGCTCTCATGGCTAATGGTAGTACAATAAGGCAGCAAATAGTACTGTCTGAAGACCATATTGTATTGCTTTCCTTATTTATCAGTGATCTTTGACCACAGGTGAACACTGAGGTGATAAAATGCACAGATTACTAAATTATTCAGCTTGGTAAAGACTAGGGAAGGCTGTGAGGTTGAGAGGAACCTAACTAAACTGACTAAGAGATGTGCAGCAGCAGTTGAATTTCAGTGCTGACCAATGGGAAGTAATGCACACAGAAAAGGATACCCTGGGCTTCTCATCATTTAACTCCCATCACTTAGAAGGGCTTGGGCATTATCAGTGTGAACGCACTACTGAGAGGCCAATTCAGTGTGAGAAAAGCTAAGGGACTTCCTCCAGATAGGCTTTTTATCACGTGTTCCTCTGAAACTCTAGGTTTTGGTATCTCCTACAAGTTGGGTATTAGCAAATGCAGCAACCCTTTCCTTTCAGCAACATGGTCCCTATATTCTTAAGGTTAAATATAGCCAGTTTCATACCACTGTTTGTATTGCACATCTATAATTTATTGTTTTCTTTTTAAAACGTGGGGAAGTCATGTGATTTTTATGAAGACTACACCACCAGTCTATTCGTATTGTATTTTTAGAGACATTGTATTGATTGGAAGAGAATTGGCTAACCTGAGATGTAAACAATGACTGGCATTGGCCTTAACCCATGTGGTTAATATCACTGATTTGTCATGCTGAGTGATGTGAAAAGAGGAACGATTGGTTGCTGATTATTGAACAGCTCAACACAGGGCACATTTGGCATGTCAGATGAGAGGCTATTCTAATGAGCTAGAGCTGCTGCCAATTACTTAAGAGCCAGTGCCTCCTCTACAAGCTATTTTGTACATCTTCAAGATGTTTAACTAAATTCCAGCTCAGTAACAGATTGCAAATAAGATGGTTAGATTTGAGAATCTGTGCATATATATTCCTTTAGCATCGTCTCACATGCACCTGCCGGCTAATGGAGCCCTTCAATCTCTGGTGATGAGTAATTAATATATAGCACAGCAGACAGTTTAAGAAATGTTATGTTCTTTGTATAGGCTGACAGACTTGTGTAATTAAAACATTCCCTTGTACTTTTTATTTGTTTATTGGATTCAGGAATGAAAATTTTATCAGCCTTGAAAATTGTTGGAAGAATTAACTGGGAAGAGATATCTCTGATTGCGTGTGGCCCATTATAATGACACTTTTCTTTCAGATCGAAGCTGTAGGCATTAGAGAAAGTATGTAAGGTATAAGTACTAAATCCTTGACTGTATCTCAGTACTGGGCATGCTGATCATAAATATCTGTAGTTCGGTATCAGACAAAACTCTTGTTTAATTTTCTTTCCTGGATGTGAAGTCAAATTCCTCTTTTTCCAGTAGCATAGACAATATCCATGCTTAGATCTTCTGTAGACCTGTCTTAAAAATAAGAAGTACTGTGGCCGGGCCCATTCAGCTACTTGACTCCCTCTGCTTAGGGTGTATGTAAGGATATCTGATTTTGTGATCCACAGACATGATCTGAAAGACTGGAACTAACACCATTACCCTCACATATTTTTAGTCTCTGCTGATCAGGAGTTATTTTAACTGGCAATTAACAACTAGGCAGCACATTGCTATTTCAAATATGATTAAGTCATTTAAAGCTGTACAGAAGTTAATCTAGACTTTCTAGAGGATCTAGTCTGCTCATCTGAACACAGGACCCTTGGTGATAACAACATACATTATGTGTACAGATAACAATATGAGAAAGTGTTTTCCAGTTTCCCATGCATTTTGTTAGGTCAAAACAGGAGCTTATGTTAGTTACCATGGTACACATTAGCAATGTTAAAAAAGCAAAATCACAGGATGATGTCTTTTTGACAGAAAAGATTAATGAGAAAATATAAATAATTAACCTTCTATTGATGTGGGGACACATACCTCTTCTAATAATGGGGCTATGAATTTTGTTTAAAATAGATATTTGAAGTTTTGACTATTTATTTAAATCTGGGTTTAACATAATCAGGATACTTGTCCTGGAAACTCCAGAAGTTCCTTTCTTTGTAGTTTTATTATGCTATCTAGAAAGTCATAATACACACACACACAAAAAAAGTCTTCATTTAATTTGAGATTTTTTTTTCTGAAATTCTTTTTATAGTAGCTACATTGTTTTCACTTAAAAGGATCTTTATAAAATCTGACCATAAATTGAATATTGAATAAGTGTGAGCTTTTGTGAGCCTGATGGGTCTAAATAGGCTCTGTGACCATGAAACTAAGGGCACTTCGGTATTACTTCTGTTCTAGGCACATGTGCAAAAGAGCATGCTATGTGCTACCCTGCACAAAAATACATATTGACTGCTTCCCTCCTTTGATGAAAGCAAACGTATTACAACTGAAAACCTATTTGAGTTAAACCTCACTGCAAATGCAAGTTATTTTCAGGTGCACTAACACCATAATTTATGAGTATTAAAATTTATCATTTTCTTCTACTTCTCCTCTAGATACATAGTATATGAAAGGCTCTTTAAAAAAAAATGTGTTTGTAATAATTTGTTTGGGGTTCTGCAGTTGAAGCACCTTTATATTTTTCCTGATGAAATATTTGCTGCCTCCAATCACCTGGGGAACATTACCTTGATGAAGCCACTGAAATATGCTCCATCAGTCTCAAAGGGTTTTCCTAGCCTACTTTTCACCCTCTTCTTGCCAATTAAGCTGCCACATTATGTATGATAGTGAGGGTCACTTGTTTTTTCCAAGTGTTATTCTGAATTGGTGAAGATGACAGAAGCATACTGGTCTAGTGAATAATTAGAGTGGATCTTAAAGTCCCAAACCCCCATCTTGCACTGCCACATGCTAACTATTTTTAACCTCAGCCCCTGTCTTCTAGCAGGCTACATGCATTTTTGCCAGGAAAACCTACTGTGGTATTCTGCACTGCATGTCTATATTTTATACTAAAAATCTACCAGATAAAATAACTGGAGAGATGATGTTGAAAAATATAAAACATTTGAAGAAAATAAATATGTAATGCAGGTCTTACTTCTGCAGAATAAACTGCAACATTGCTCTAACTTAACGTTAGTTATACTGTATTTGGCAAATATCTATAGGCAATCCTTCACGTTTTGAATTTGCATACATCAGTTCATAAACATGGTACTAAATAAATTCTTCTCAATGCTTTAAAACCAAGAAGTGCTATTCTAATAATCCCAAAGCAGTAGTCTCCACTGCACTCAATGAAAGTTTTATACTTGATAGTGATTATTTATTTATTTATTATTATTTTAAAAAATAACTGGCGCAGAATTTCTGTACAGTTTTGCCACCACACAACCTCAGAACAAGCAGGAAGCACAGAATGGAGCAGGATTTAGTAGTTTCCTGCAGTGACAAACATTTATGGGTCTAAAACAGCCTTTCCAAAAGGGAGACAAGTATCTTACATGTTCAGGATTAATCCACTGCTCAAGACATTTAACAAAAAGGCTTAAAGGGAAAATTACTGATGCTGGGTGAAGTTTTTAGTGAAAGAGCAGAGATACTTCAGCTCAGCTACCTTTCCTCACATAGTTATTAACAAATTTTACTGCAGCAGTGATCACCAGAAACAAAGGAGAAAATGGTACAGTAATGAAGGGCTGTGTAGTGACCTTTCTCTCTCCTTCCCCTCCTCTTTCAAGTTGGGTCAATGATGCATCTTGTGACCAAGTTCCTTAATTGAGCTCTAATTCTGTACAGAGTGCTAGAACTAGAGGATTTGCAACATAGATCAAACTTGCAGAAACAAAATAAATAAGATTAACCTTCAGGAAGCACTCCAGTGACTTCTAGTCATCTTTTTTCTTTTAAAGTGTAGCCACACAACTGTGTTACTTCCCCCAATCTCACCCTATTCCTTGTTACACTCTCTTCCTTAACCTCAACTCAAGGTAAGTTGTTTTGGAATTGTCAGTTATTCTTGGTTCATGCAGCTCTGGCATAATAGGACCCCTTATACCGAGAGGGACACTGGAATCTCATCTGAAATGTAAGTAAATATCCATAATTTAATGGAATTGTTCCTCTGAAGTACGTGCAGCCTGTGATTTGTTAGCCAAGAGGCAGGCCCCACGTGCTAAGGCAGAAAACTACAGGTTCCACTTGTCTTATGCCCTGGGTCACCTTGATCTTCTAGCTACAAGAAAATATCTTCTTCTCAACTCTACTGAAAATAGTGCTATTCGTTACTTGCAAAAGTGGCTGGAAAGCAGAGACTAGATGTCCCATTTCACAAACAGAGAGATGCTGGGCAGCTGATAGCAGAATTACAGCTTAGACCATGGTCTGTGCCTGTTTCAGGCTATTGAGGGCTGCACTGACTCACCCAGCCCCAAATCGGTAGGTGAAAAGATCCTCTCAGCCTTAAGGGTATAGCATACCTTACATTTTAGTGAGTTTTCCCTTTCACCTAGAATACAAAAATTTTTCGACTCTGCATCCTTCCAATGAGGACATTTCAGTATTGGTTTCTATGTGGGAGTTTGCCTTCCCTACCTAGGATTTCAGCTGGCAATTTTGTTTTTATTTGCTTCTCTCCCTCTTACTTCATACAATTTGAAAAAATAAGGGTGGCAACAATACAAAAACTGAGTGCAGGCGAAAAAAACCCAGAACAGCCAACCCATATCAATGTTTGTAGACTGGTTCTTTAAGACATTCTGAAATGGCATAGTAAGGGCAGTAGCAAGCAGGAAACTTGGATATAATGTTTATTTTAGAGTTAGTGATAAATCACTGTGAGATAATAATGGGAGCATATGTCTCCAACAGCTTTTCAGGAAAGGTGTTCTATTCTAAATGTAAACTAGTGGACCAAAGAGATAGTGAAGATTTATTTCCTCTTTCCTGGCAGAAATAGATTTCTTTCTTTAGCATATTAATGATGATACATTAAAAATGTTTACAAAATACCATCACTTGAAATTACGAAATGAATGTAATTAAATTGCCTACAAGCCCTTAGGGCCGTGAACACCAGCTTAGGCATTACTGAGACAGATTGCAAGCCAGGATTCTAGTTGTTTCTCTCACGCGGGGGAGAAATGGAAATAGTATTGCAACCTAGAGCCGTACCGCTGCATGAAACATAACACTGGAATACGGCAGAGAGGAAAATTCCCCGCAATAGCTGGAACCAACTTGAAATCCTGCCTATGTGAACAGCACTGCCACTTTGTATCTCTAACCAGGGTTATCCAGGAGAACATTTACTATCATCCATTTGCTAAACAGCTTACTTGAGACTTGCTATGGTTAGACTGAAAACAGCCTTGTATGGGGAAAAAAAAAAAAAATAGGGGGCAGACCTAAAAGAGATCTTAGCTCGAAAAAGGAGTTTTCCTAAGGAATCGCATCATCCTCTTGGCAGACAGTTGTCCTGAGGACAGAACCAAGCTCTTCCAGCAAGGCTGCGTGACCAGACTAAAGTGTATATGCATTTGCAGACTCTGGAGTCACCACTCTTGTGGGTTCTCTGGGTGCTCATGCTCAACAGTGTCCAACCCAGCTCCTCTACAGGCTGATACTCTGTTGGGTGACTGGTGCCCTCATTCAAAGTGGCCTTTCTCTGTGCTAGTATGTAGGGGGATCCTCTATCCACTGCTTGTCAGATATGGTTGCTTGCTAGCCATGGCTATAAATAATGGAAAAAGTACTCTGGTCAACAAAGAATGGAAGGTGGAAAGAAAGTCAGCAGATGACATGGGAATGGGTATGAATATTTTCAAAACAGGATTTAACTATTAAGACCTTGTTAACAAGTCAACTCCATCACCTACAAAACAAAATCCTCCCATTCCCTTTACTCTACAGCTTTGAGGAAGAGTATGCTCATCCATGTTAAAAACTTCTACTAGCCTCGACAGAGCAGGTCACCTGGTGACAGAGAGGGCATAGACCTCCAGTGGCCCTCTTCGTTTCAAGCTTCCAGCATTTCCAGACCTGCCTGGACCCAAACAGCATAAGCCCCTTGTGTCTCGTAGATGATGTTGAGTGGGAAGGTGAGAGCATCCTTCCAACTTCATGACAGCTTGGCACTCTGGACTTTTAACTATTGCAGTCCCCTCAGATCTAGAAGCCTGAGCAAGACCACATGCCTCACATTAGTCTGGGCATCTGTCAACTGTAGGCTCAGAAGCTAAAAATCCATGGAAATCAGGAGAGAGAAACTGTACATGATGTATCTATTTCTGTACACATTAGTGAAAGAGTATCACTGACTGCACCAAATTTTTCTTTTGCATCTTACAGTATTTGATGTTTTAATCAGAGAAACATCTGTCACAAAGAGTCCCTGTGCTGCTTCATTTGTTAGACAGGATTACTTCTGTCCTTTTTCTTTTAATTCTCACTTGAGCATCTATTATTGGCCACTGTCAGAGGTAGGTTGGACAGTCATTCATTTGGCAGTTCCTGTATTTTTATTTTCCTCCCACTCCTGCCCAGAGTGTTTTGGAGAATATTACAGAGAAAAGCTGTGAAATATTGTTTGAGTTCATCTTAAAATTAAGAAAAGAATTTTTAACTTGTATGTATGCATGTATTCATACAAACATACCCTATGCTAAGATATCTTTGCAGAACTGCACTGTAGACAACATTCAGAGAATAGCTCATTTACTACAAAGTCTGAATTCAGTTTTTCTAAACGTATGTTGAAGAGAATGGTCTCACAATTAAGACAGTTGCATATGGCATATTCCATCTCAGTTTGATGGTTGTCTCAGCAACAGTGCAAGTGTTGAGTAACTCATTTGAAAAAAAAAAAGTTTCCACAAGAAAACACAAATTGCTGATCACAATTTCTCATTTTTCCCAGTTTGGGAACCATGCAGATTCCGAATGTGTTAGACATACATGCAGTTGGAGTAAAAAGATCTTTAAAAGGAAGGGCAGGGCTTGCCAGGAACAGGAAGCCCCAAGTTTAAATTTGAGGGATTTTTTGCTATGTGTTTTTTGTGTTCTTCTCAGTAAGTCACTTAGTGCTTTCTTTGTACTCTTATGTATAAATTGATGAAAATAAAGCTTATGAGCCTGTCCTTCAGAGCTATATTGCAGCTTAAATAACTGATGCTCAAACAGTGCTTTAAACACAGAGTCTCAGTTTGTCCAAAGGTTTGCTTAGATAAAAGTGCTCTACATTTCCAAAGAAGAATGTTTCAGAAGTGTCCAAAATTAATTGAGATTTAGTCTCCCTTCTTCAGCTTACCTATCTGCGTGTACAGTATAAAGGCAATTTCCAAGCTGAATACATTAACAGCAAGCTGTAACTCTGTAAAACCCCTATGGCAACAATTCCTTCGTTAAGCACTTGTCCCAGTCCTTGGGAAACATCCATCCAGTGGGGCTGGTATTCTGTGTAAAAAGTATGTAAGACAATGTAATGAAAGATTCTGTTACACGGGACATGTCCCAAAAGGGTCAGATTTGAATATGAATAAATTATCAGTAGTAAGTTCTAATGCTATAAAATCCCTATGGCAATGATTCCTTATTCAGCTGGGAGGTGAACACCAAGCAGACTGGCATGGACCCACACAGTGAAAAACAAGAATAAAAGCACACTAAAAAGTTGTCTTGGTTCTTGGGAACCATCCATCCAGTGAAATTTGGGTTTTGTGTAAAAGATATGTAAGAAAACGTAATCAAATGTAACAGAACAGATGAGTGTATTACATTGTACAGGCTGAAAAAGGGTCAAATTTACGGTACATTGTCAAATTCCAATTTCATACAGTAACTTCAGGTGTATACGAACAGCTAAGTACTGCAGGCAAACACTCTAAACATGAAGGGTATAGATACCTGCGTAGGAATTTCATCACATACAATAGGCTTTTCCATGCCCAGTACTCATCAAGCAGGAAATATCTTCCTGCGCATTTGAGAAGAGGTTGCAAGTACACTTTCCTCCTTCAGGCTGCAGGGCCTGTGTCCCTGGACTGCCTTCTCCCTGGGCAGGTATCACCCACAGACACCAACGAAATGGGCATCTCAGTGTTTGACATCCCACTTAGTCCACGCCTGGATTCTAAGCTAGATCTCCCTGGATACTTAACTGATTCCCAAGTGTGGTCTGCTGGTGTCTTCACCAGGCACCACCTGATTCCCGTTCACACAGACTAAACTGTAGAAGTGACCACAGAATTGCAATTAAAGGAAGGATGTGCACATGACAAACTGAACAGCCATCTCCTCCTACCCGATGAAAAGCTGGGCCTATTGTAACTAAACACCAGTGCTAAAATCCCATCTTCTTAACTCAGAGCTTTCTACCTCCATAACCAGAGAGGGTTTTTATAAGTTTGTGACAACTGCTAAGATGCAGAAGGTGCATGACAGATTCTACATCCACCTGGACAGCGTAGTTCCTATCTGAAATGATACTCATTACTGTAAAGCAGAACATCCAAACAGAAGTATTGAATTTCATATGAACAATTGCATACTAAGTCAGTATTACAGTTTCTGTGTTAGATATGCTACTATGGAAAGCCTAAAGACAAAAGATTAATATTTCACCTGACCAAGTCTACAGACAAATCCATGCATCTGAAATGTCCTCCCAGAACCTGTGTCACCAGTGTCTTACCTTATGCTGCTCCTCTTGGATTCACAAGAAGTCCTTTTAGCATGTATCAGAGAGTTGATCTAGCTCAGCGGTGAAGTCCAGGATATAGTTGCTTTGGGCTGCTTATCACCACCTTCCTGAAACATTTTTACATTTAATTAAAGGCTGCCTCAAAGCCCAGAGCTCTCCTTTTTACTGGGAGTGCCAGTTGTTGTACTCTGAGAGCAAATCCCAGAGGGTTCTTTTCAATTAGCACAGGCACTTGCCACAGCACTCCAAAAGGGATGGCTTTTGCTTCATAATGAATGCATCAGCCTACAGCTAGTGAAAACAGAGCTAGATTAACACTAGTATTTAAAAGCTTTCTCACGTAAACAGCAAGACTATGGGGTAAAGGAGTCACTTTGCTGCTTTATCAATTCAGTGTTCCCCTTTAATCATTGTTTAAAATCCACCTTATTTTTCTGTACCTTTGTGGACTGCAGGAGCACTACGTCTTGTTAACAATGACATTACATTTTTTTCTGTGTTACAGCAATAGTACCTTATCCTCTGATATTCTCTTAAAAGACATATTAGGGTGAGTAAATTTCTGTCATTTATACAGCTAACCTCATTGTGACTGCAGGAAACTAAAAAGAATAGAAAAGGCTATCAGAGTACTAATAGAAGTTAAAAACAAAAAAAACCCAACCCTTACCAGTCTAAAGCACTTCCCAGACACCTGAGAAGCACACATTCTCTCTTCTGCAAACTCAGCACTGCAGAAACTGAGGAGGAAAAACTCAATATTACACTTCCTAATCACTCTTTTCTTACTTCAATAGGAGGAACAGTCACCCCACTAACTTCTCTTATATGAGCTTTTTGGGTTACTATCACCTGTTTGCCCCTATTTCAAGGAATAAATCAAGGTGCTGGGTCTAAATTCAGGTGGCAGCTCTTAACCTGTAATTAAGAGGGTTCCTCCCAAGCCCAGGTTTTACCTCCATCTCCTTGGAACTACTGCAAAACCTCAATGCATCAGGTTTCAGAGAATGATCTCAAATACCCATGTTTGTCACCTGTACAAAGGCATATGACAAACTTAGTAGAGGCCCTGAGTCTTAATCACGCTAAAACCAGAGATTGATATGCAAGTCCTAGTCTTCCTGCTCTATGCCGATAGCATGATCTAGCTGACTGGGCCAGGAGAAAGCCACAATGTTATGGCCTCTGAGACAGGGCTGTAGAAACAGTTTGTCTTAAACAGACCAGGGAACGATATTAGTTTAGCTGCTCCAGCATGGAAAGGAATCCTCTTGCAGCAATACAAATTAAGCTGGCTTCAAATCAAACAGCTCTTCATTTCTGGGTCAGGCTCTTTTGAGGAAAGTCAGGACGCCAACTCAGGGCACCAGCACCTGACTATATGCTTTCCTCAGGTAACTAGTTTCCTGCACTTTGTGTTTCCCTGACCATAGTGATTCAGCTTTGGCAGCTGTAGAGTTTCAGAACTCAACACTAAAACTGTACAAAATATCCAGGGTATCTCAGTCCAACACGAGGCTGTCTCTTATCATAAGTCACTCCCTTTCCATCTCCATACATCAGGACACATTTAGCCATCTCTGGTCCCCTCCAAGAAAGGCCAGTGGGCAGGTCTGGTCCAGGGCTCTCTGCAGCTCAGCTGCTCTGAGTCTCCTCTGTTCTGCTTGGAAAGTCATGCTTATTTGTGCCTTGGAGTACCAGAAGTTAGACATGGCCTTTACCAAATGAGATGCGGAACCACCAGATGGTAGTTATCTCCTGCTGAGTATGGAAATATGCCATTTGGAGTAGAATAGCAGCAGTAGAAAATATTGAACGCAGCTCATCTTAGAATAACCTTACCATGGTGGTTAGGTGCTTTCCTGGGAATATTTAATTCCTGCATGCCAACAAGGGAACCTAACTTAATCTCAAGCAAGAACTTTGTATCTACTGGTTTATAGGATTAACAAAAAAAGAGGAGCTCCTTCTCCATTTTGTAAGCTTAAAATGAAAACCATGGCCAGTCACAAGTATCAGAGTACTTAAAAGCAACCTGCAAAGTGTTTCAGTTCACCTGGAAAAACTATTTTAAGAAATAAAATAGTTTACAAGAGGATAAAAAGTACCCTATCCTGAGGGAGAGACGTGAATTACAGTTATGGCACATCTATATCAAACTTTGAAGACTCCATACAGAGGATCTCTGTAAACAAGTGTGTGTATTTTCTGAACCTTTGTATATATACCCTTGATCAGAGTTGTATCTTTTTTCATTTTGTGTTCCAAGGCTCCTCTGAGGCTACTCATGCACCATACTGGCTTGAAGTGGTACATCTGTTCCTTCATTATGCTCTGCTCAGGTCTTTAAATACCTGGAGCAAACCCCAGACTCCAGATTTACCTGCTATTTTAATATAGCTGAACTATCTCTTCTCTACTTGGCAGTCAGTGTTATTGCACAGGCTGTATAGTTGAAGATCATAATTTTTTCTTTGTGCCCAATAAATGTGCTCTTTCAATAGGTTAATGCTTGCATCCTGCAATTCTTTCAAACAGGTGGGCACTTTGACACTTGCTATTAGCCAGTCCACAACACACAAATGTATTGATCAAGTCAAAGATGCACTTCTGACTTGTGCTAATCAATGTATCAGTTCTCCAAGGGTTTTTACAGTGTAATGAGCAGGAAATATATATACCATTGCTAAGTTCCTCTCTCTTCAGGGAGCAACTGAGTGCACTTACAGAAGACCTGATGTACTGATTCACAGTAAAGTGAAATGACATCTCCAAATAAAATTTTAATCTTAAGTATGTATGTAAAGTTTTGAGGAAGACTGATGGGCAAACTTGCAAAGTTTGCAGAATTATAATACTTAATATACAGCTATGGAGGTACTGTGCAATTGTACCTTTTACTGTGAGTTTTCCAAAGTTAACTAGAGATCAACCTGCTTTTAGACCTCCCCCAGGGAAGCCAAATGATGCCGCAGGAAGTGTTTCTGATGAGGAATTAGTAGTTTCTTCTCCCACTAAGCTGGAGCCAAACACATTCCTCACTGTGTTCTTGGGCTTTTTGCTTTTGGAAGTGATATTCTCAAACTCCACATCAATGGCTGATCTGTAATTTACCGTGCTCCACCTTCAGTCTTGGAGTTGCAGCTCTGTGTTAACAGTGTCAAGCAACAGTCATGTGTTTTCTGTTAGTCCAACTTTATTTACAAAAATTAACAAATCAGTTCTCTGCACAAAGTCATGAAATCAAAGCTTGCTGAAGGCTGGCATTGTAAACATATTGCATTCAAATTTACAGTTAAGATTGAAGATCTCTTTTTCACATGAGATTTGTTGAGCCACTTTCCACCGGATCTTGCATTAGATATTCAGAGAATAATACATCTTATCTCCAGCAGTGGTGTCATTTGCCACCTTCAGTAAAGTTTGGTGTGTTGTCTCTGATAAGGCGACTGATAAAGTGGCAGATAAAGGGCTTTAATAAGCTGCAGTTAGGATTGTGGGTCAGTGCAAATCAGCGTTGACCTCAGGGGAGGTCATGAAGAGTGTCTGAGGTTACCTAAGGTTTAGGTAGCACAGCAAAACTGATGTAGAGGAAAAAAAAATCCTCTAAAACCTTTTGTTTACAGTGAACCAGTTTACCTGAAATAGATGACAAAAAGTATACTGTGATCAATCCCTAGAGTTTTTACTGTATTCTCATAGTTATATTCTGCTCATAATGACAGGATGGGGATTCAGTAACTCTCTTTTTTGTCTGGATCTCAAAGTGCATGCACCAAATATGCATGTTTGGCTCTGACATGTCTCTGAACTGAAGATAACTGAACCAGATATTTTTCTAAAGTATTTTGATACCTGAACACTTACACAAGCTTTATGTAAAAATATAACTGAACACTGTCACCAGCTGACCCATTTCTCATTGCCTACTCTATTCAGGGGGCAAAACTCCTTCTGAGAGGCACAAAAGGAACCTAGGAATTCTTAATCTCAAAATTCAATGTGTAATCTGCTGGCACAGCATGTGTCATATATTTTAATGGCCAGCATACATAGATATAAGTGTAAAACTGCAAGCAGCTAATGGGTTTACTCTTTTAATGGAGGAAGTCTTGGATGCTAATCTGAAGGCTCTGGGTTCAAACCTTACTGATGACCCAACTTAAACTGTTGTTTTATTAAGCAAAGGCTTAAATATGATTGATATAACTTAAGCTATTTAATCTTCCATTATAGAATGATTAAGATTCATCCATCTGTTCTATAATCAAAGATGTTAATAAAGTTATGAAGCTAATAGTGTAACAAGTGTTTTTGCTAATCCCAAATTGGTGGGATAGTTCTCATCTGGGAGCAGTGAGGGACACAGCAGGAGGAACAGTCCATCTTTATTAGGAGTGATTATTATAACTTTAAGCTATAATTACTTGGATACATTCACACAGGAGACTGCTACCCAGCCATTAAGTATCCTTAAGAGGATGATCTTTTGTACCAAAAGGTCCAGCAGTTTTTTCTGACAGTTGAGAAGTTTATCTTCACCAAGTGCCTGAAGGGTGACTCATGCATACAAAGTGCTTCAGATGGACAGTGGCTTTTTGGTTTTAGTGGCTGACAATTAAAAAACCCCAACAACTAAGCTTGTTCCTCAAGGGGATACCCAGCAGTTAAGCAGCATGAGGGTTTTACTAAGCTGAAGGCACCTTGTGCAGCCTACTATCTCCATAGTCGCCCTGGAGAATCAAGAACTTCTTTGGCTGTTTGACATTGCCACTTCTTCAGATGAGCTAGAAAGAAACTGATGGAAAACACATAAAATCTCAGGGGAATGTCTTCTACCCTGAGGCCTGAAAATCACAGTGTACAAGAGCCATTCTTAGGTACCAGGAACAGGGTCTGGCAGCTCATGGATATCTATTGATAAAAACAGCAAAACAATGACACTTCATCCTTCCTAATGGCAATGCATTCTCCTTCTCCAGTGCTGGTGTACTCTCTTTCTCAACCATTTCGTGCTTGCAGATAGTTTGCCTAAGGATTCATGAAAAGTACACTGAGGTCTAGAAGTCAGGAAAGCCCTCTTTTCTCTGCCAAGATATGCAAATAGAGGATCCAAAAGGTAAAAAAGAGATCTTGGGAACTGCATTTGTGAGACTGCAAGTCTGCAGAAAGTTAATACCACAGTGTGCAGATGCAGGAGTTTTGACAATCTTTTCTGGACACTGAGTTTAGTGGTCAGTTTTGATTTCTGATAGGAACTGAAGATGCACTCAAGGAAAAGGTGCTACTGTAATTTAGCCAAACTGTTGAATGAAGAAAACATCGCTGGAGAGGGCTTTGAAGACAGGTCTCTGATACCACAAATAATCATGTCATTGTAACTGATCCACCTTAAAATCATGCATGTTCCCCACACTCTGCTTCCCTTTGGCAGAATGTTATTTAAAACTCAGGTTTCTGGTGTGTTTCTAATTTTCCATTTGCATTTTAGATTGGCCTGAAATTGGTCTTTTTCTATTTGGCATCAATTTTTAAATGGAATCTTCTTTCTCACTGTTTTTATTTCTTTGCTATAGGCAAAGCCAGTATCATATATCCTCCTCAGCTTTATTATTAGTAGGCTAGACAAGCCTTGTACACCTGGAGCATACCTGTGTTCTGAAATACGCTGATGTGCAGAAACCTAGAGGGAGGCCCAAATGTTTACACCTTTACCAGATCTATTGCATTGGTGGCTTGGAGTTGTACATGCTGGCTGATTAAAGGACAACTTTCACTTCATCTGATGTTTCTGATGAAATTCCAGATTACAGCCAGAGTTCTTTTTAATGTTGCAATTGGTTTTGTTAAATTTCAAACTTTTTTCCCCTAAGTTCTGCCTATATAATATTCCAGACCTGTTCCAAACTATCAGTGCCTTCCAAATTTGCATCACCTTCATTAACACCTCAGTTTTGTGTCAAGGCAATCATGAAAACTTTTTTTCAACTCTTTAGATTTGATCAGCCTTTGAACCAGTACCCTCTTTCTAATAACTTTCCTGTTCGTCTCAGCTAAGTATCTACAGTTTAGCCAGTTTCCTGCTCATCTTATACTTTTCCCAATGCTCTATTAACTAATGTTTACACGAGACACTTTACCAAAGCCTTGACTGAACTGCTACTTCAATACATTTTACTCACAGTCCCACATTGGACTTTTCAGGCTTTTTACCTTCAGGGTTCTCAATTTTTCTTAAGACTGTGTTCTACTTCTTGTGCATTAGCAACTGGAACTGGAGGAGAGTAAAAGGACAACAAAAGTGTGCTCATCTGAAAAAAAAAAAAAGGAGAAGGAAAAGGAAGGAAATATTTTTTCTTCAAAATTCTGAAAGTTTTTAGAACTTAACTCAAATATGAATGCTCAAAGTAGAACTGTAGAAGTAAGGAATAAAGATAACAATAAATATAAGAAATGAAAACATGTAAAATGTAAATATTATATATAGAATCACTTGGAAACTTCTCCAGTGTCTTTCCAAGCTTGCTGCCCTCCAGCAGCTTAAAGAATCTGTTCACGTCCTCATAGTCTTTATTCAGTTTCAACTTTTTATTCAATTTTCCTGAGAATGAACTGAACAGAAACCAACCCAGAACTACAGTTAGTTTTGACATCTTATTTACCCAATAGTGAGATAACTTACAAAGATAAAATACCTATTTTAGTTTTCCTTCTGAATAGTAAGCTTTGTGGTTTTTTTCCTACTTACCTCCTTTCCTGTTTGTGAGCTGCATCCATTACTGCCACAAAGAAGATTTATCTCATGAGCAAAGAATCAACACTCAAGTCTTTACCTACAAAGGGAAATAAAGGGGAATTTTTTTCTACCCTCGTCCACCAACTGTGGAATCAGCAAATGGACCTTACTTTATTTTATCACAAAATCAAACATATTTAGAATTCTATACTTAAATATTAGTTTACATTTTAAGTCACATACTCCGGTAACTGTTTTTTTATGTTTGAAAAGCATCTCTAAGTTGAAAAGTTCCTGGTACAGCCACTAAAATGAAGCCTCTCTATTTGTAAGCAAATAAAACCAGATAATTGCAATATAAGCAACATCAGCCACTTTCTGCTGCCCGGAAATAAACAGCAAGTGCTCAGATCTGCATACGCATCAAAGAAACAGACATGCATGGATTGAAGTGAATGCAGTATAAAGAGTAATATGACACACGGTTCAGGTTAAACGAAGATGCTGCTGTGGTGCAGCGTTGTCTCTACTACTTAGACTGCTATAGAAAGACAGACACTTGTTTAAGAGGAAAAGGTGGTATATGCCAGAAAACTGCAAAGCCTCCCTGGTCCTCTTTTGCAAGCAGGTGGCTATGTCTACCACTAGGTCTATACACAAAATCTGCCATAAATTGTCTCTGTAGTTAGATGTTGTTGTTTCAGCAAAACTAATATCTGAAACACACTATATCAGGACCATCTGAATCACTTTATCTCCTAATGGAAATAGCCTGGTACAGGCGTGTACCCTCCATTCTGGATCACCATTGCTAAAGCTTTCCTAATGTCTTATCTATTTGCCTCATTGTAAAAATCATGAAATGTCAAGTGTTCTCTGGATCTCTGTGCACTGAGTTACAGTCTGGGTTAGAGTCTTAATCCAGAAGAAGATAAGTAGTCTCATTGCTACTCTGTTTAGATAGTGTGAGATTGAGGCCTTTTGTTTCAGCCCTCCCATAAAGCATGAAAATAAATGGAGCAGTTTATTCCACAAAGGTCCTTGAAGACCCAGAACTTTCTGCATGATCCCCAGGGTAAGCATCACACCTACTCCCCACCATAATGTTCCAGAAGTTGTGTCCTTCAATCCTAAAGATGTGGGATGAGCTGGAACAGTTAAGGCTCACAGTCCTTTTCAGTGTTTGTGAGTCAGCCAAGCTGGCAACTTAATACCTGCTGTAAAAAGCCAACTGGTCAGCTACAATGCCTGTATATTGACAAACCAGAGTACTGTGGCCTCCTAAAGACCAAATCACACTCTTAACAATGATCAGTAATATTTGATTAGTTGTAAACTTAAGGTTCACAAAACAGTTAATGGTAGATATTGGTAGTCATAAACCTATTTTCATTTCTTCATTTCATCTTTCAGCAGAAAGACTTCCTATTGCAGTGCATTAGAATATGGAAGATAAAAATAATTATCAACACAGCTGCATAAATATGTCAGAGCCACTCTGAACAGGAAAAAGTGCTAATCAGCTCACATTATAAAAACTAAATATTGGACCAAAACACTGAACACTTTGCAGAGTTTTCACTTTATTTCACAAAAGAGATTAACTGGATTCAAGGTGGGCTTGCAGACAGGCTATTGTAAATTGGACTAGAAATCATCAGCCACCTACAGTCTGAATTTGACCCCATTATATTAAACAAAGAGCCCTGAGAAATAATTGAGCTGGGAGCTGCACAACAGCCTAAACCCCTGCTGGCTGACAGTGTCCAGCAGAGAACAAATGAACCCACTACTAATGGTAGTCAACAGCTTCTTCAGAGGACTGAACTTATCAACCTCTAAAGAAAAAAACAATATTCTGCCTGATCCTTAACCAACATGATGTAGAAAACTGGCCAAATTCTCAGCTACCGCAGATTGTTACAGCTCTTCTGAAATCAAAAGATCAATGAGAATTTAGACCAAGTTCTTGTCAACTTCTCCTTGCCAAACCGAGCATGTGAAAGAGTAACAAACAAGCTCCAACATTATTCAATGCATAGGACCCTGCTTACTCATGTAGGCATTATACATGGCATGATCTCTCAGCAGTCTGGGTGCAAAGACAGAGTCCCCAGAAGCACTGATGCACGATTATCATACGTTATCATGCACACGGGTTGACTGAACAGGTGTGCTCCTCCCCAGGTGAACCTGGTAAGTCTCTAATGTGCCAATATCTCATCAGAAAACACTGTCACACGCTCTGAATTCGGTCCTTCCCCAGTGACGGCAGCTGTCTGAGCAATGGAGGCAGAATCAGGTTTTTTCACTTTGCATTTTTAACATAGTGGAGTATTAAGAAGCTGCTCTAGAATAAATTGTGCGGATCCAGTACCGTGTGTTTTGCAGGCATAATAAGGAGTACTGTGAATCTACAAACATAAAAGTGTTGATGGCTTTCTGGTACTGGTCACTGCTATCAGCTATGGCTAGTGACATTCATGCTGCAAGTTAAGGGAATAAAAACAAGCTTCCTACCTAAATTAGTTGGGTTACAAAGCCCAGCTGCTATGCAGAGAAGAGAGAATTAAATAAACCATACTCCACTTAAACTCCCCCACACACCATGATTTCTCTCTGAACATGGCAGCTTTCAAAAAAATGCTTCCATTCCTTTGCAGAAGTCAAAAAAGCAGGTAATTAAACCAGAATCTGAAGGGGTTGCCCCATGCCAGGCCTGACTCTGCTGCTCCTGTGGTGCTCGGGCAGCTGCCCCTGGCGCAGGACGGATGCAGAGCCTGTGTGGCACTGCTCTCTGCTGAGCTGTTGGTTCAGGAGAGAGCAAACCTGTGTGTCTAGTCAGATACCATGGAGGGGAGAAGGTCCCCCTTTCCCACCCAGAGCAGTTTCAAGCTTCACTCATTCCTCCACAGGGCCTTGAGCTGTAGGGCTTGTCCTCAGCAAGGTTTATACTGGGCAAGTAGGTGGGCAGCACAGAAATCTTAGCTAATCTGTAAAAAGAGCTTGTATGTGTTGGGGGAGCCCTGCATTTTGCGAGAAACTCCTTTTGTATTTAAAGCTTAACGGTGCAAATTTCTTCCTTGACAAATTGATCAGTTAAGGTCATCTCAGATTCTTCCAAATGCCCTTCTGAGCACAGGAACTTGCCACGTAGCTCTGCATTTCAGCACAGTCTGACGCCCAGAGAGTATATCATCTGCAGCGTGCACGTAGGGTACACCGATAATTCTGGTACCACATAGCAGGTCAGTCTGATTAGGACTCTTTTGCCATACACTGTGTTTTCTCTTTTTTCTGCAACTGATCAGAGAATCTCAGAATTAATTAAATCTCTTGATGTACTTAGACAGCTTGTGGAATAAGTGGTAAGATATTAGACACACTGAACTTGTTCATTTGATTTCATCTCTGTAACCTGAGCTCCAATTTAATGCTGTGTCTTCTACCCTCTTGAAGATTAATTGCTGCACCAGTTAGCAAGTCATCTCACCTTCTTTCATTTGTGAGGAGTGTAAGTCAGTAGAAATGTAACTCAGGTATTACTCTGGCTTTGTAAATGACCGGTGAAAATTCAGTTAAAGATTTAACAGTTAAATACATTTAGCACTACAACACTCTTTTCTTAAAACCATCTCTAGGGCCAACTCAGGCATGGTCATGTTACAGGTGAAGGAATACGACTAACGTTTAGATTCTGCCTTCAGTTGTCTCAGCATAGACACAGACACCCTCACCCCCAACTCCCAGTATCAGAGGAGTTTTCTGGATTTACACTTGTGTTAGGGAACAGATGTTAAATCTTTAGATTTTCCTTTTTTTTTTTTTTTTTTTTTTTAAAGTATCAGGGCGTTATAGGAATAACAGCTTTAATATTGGCAGGAACATCACAGAACTGATTTTAGAATTATAGCATGCAGGTCTCTCCCGGCTCTGCAGTGGTCCGATGACACAGCAGAGGGTGCATGAGCAGCTCTGAGCTACAGGGTACCAAAGCACCCTATTCGCAGATACCTCTGGTCTGGACCCTTCATCTGTCTAAATAAGATGAGGTACGCAAAGAACTTAATGAAGCACCGTGTTCTGGTAGCTCTGCCATGAGGAGGCTCCAGTGCAAGGCGATGAGCTGGCAGCAGGTTTGTGCTTGTGCCAGAAATACAATTCTGGCAGTGAAAGAAAGCGCAACAACTTGAAAACATAACGAGGTAGAGACGTAGGAAAGCAAAGTGTATAGATACGCTCTTCAGCTTAAGAATGACACATTCAAGAGGCTCTAGGTTGCTGGAAAGTAACTTCTTTGAAAAGTTAATGGCCAGAAGAATATTAATTTTAATTTCTCGGACACTGAGCCAAGTATATTTTCCTGTCAAAATGAAATTGATTAATTCCCATCCATTTTCAGAAGTCCATAATAGGTGCAAATGTACCCTTAAACACAGCTGAGATTTCAGATAGTCTTGGAGTACAGCTAGCTTTGCAGACAACCACTCCTTGTAATCTTGACGCTTATCACAATTATACATAATACAAAAACAACCCTCCAAAACTGTGCTTCCTTAGTTTCCAAAACCTGCCCCAGCCCTGGCAGGCACTCAGTTTGCCAATGAAATACTTACCCATCACTACAGTCACTGTAGTTCTTAGCATTACTGTTAACATTGTCATTCCTTCTTGCAGTGCCCACTAACCTTGTTTGTCCTGCATAATGGCATCAACATTCCCATCCTCAGTATCTGAAATACGGTACTTACACAGTCTTTTCACAATACAGACACCAGTGATTCTTTCCTAGAAGCCCTTGTCCCAGGAAGGCCAAAGGTGGCTTCTCGATTTATGCCCTTCAGGTTAGTGAATTTTTCCAGTGGGTTTTTCCCCCCAGGATCCAATCTCAGCATTGTTTCTCCATACAGCTCCTAAAGGGCTCCATACAGCACCATCAAGAGTCCATAGCAGTTGCCTTCAGGAGTAGTCTGAAGACTCATATTTGTTTTCTCAAGTTTCTTTTAGGTTCCTTCAGTTATACACCCTAGAAATGCATCCAAGCGCAAGCATCGCTGTCTGCTTTAGCAGGGCACCAGGTTGCCTGTTACAGACAACATGCAACAAGTCTTGCATTAATCCAGACGTCCATCCCTTATCTTGACATCTGAAAATGGCACCTTCTGGCAGCTTCCCCTTTGGTATTGTCTTTCTTTTAAGGATGATGTATAGTGGCAATTTTGCTTTATCTGCTAAGACCACCAGCAAAGTGGCAATCCTGTTTTTTCATTGGCAGTATTTTTGATAAGTGATTTGGGCTTTTTTATTGCATGGTAATATAATGTCTGGAAAACCCAATGCGTGTCTAAAGAAAAAAAAAAGGGATGTTTGATTTGTGTTGCCTGTGTGCATTAGTAAACATTTGTGAACTTTATAAATTGCTGCATAGTGTTGAAATTCTACTATTTTTTTCATATAGTTAAAGCAGACTTTATCCCAGTGTTGTTTTATATCTAACATCTTGAGCCTGAGTATTACATCATTTATACATGCCAAAAAATGCTGGTTTTGACTTTCAGTTCAGCAAGATCTGTGGCTGTGAAGAAATCTTTAATTGTGATGGGAACCCTGAAAGGAGACCCTTCTAAAACTGAAAGAAATTTTTGTTACAAAAATCCTAATCTGAATAACCCATTCTGAATTTCAGTATTAGAAGAATCATATTTTTCTTCTTTCTACAAAACCTATAGAAAGACAGAGTCATGAATCTACTAAGAATAGTTTTCATAGTTCTCATACCATGATGCATAAGGTTTCCAAAGCATCTTCAAAAGAGAGGAATCTACTATTTAAAGTATTCAGTAGCAATGGTAATCGAGATGTTTTAGCGACTAAGGAGGAAATTACATATATATTTTATAATATAAACTATATTATATATAAGCTAGGAGTAAGTAAGCAGTAGAAAGAGTTCATTCTGTCCTCAGCTTTGAAGGAGCCAGTGGCTCAGAGCAGCTGCTTTGGCTGCTTTTGTTTGTCATCTTCAAGAGGCGGAACAGGAGAGTGGCAGCTCTCAGAGCTTCCCCTCCCTGGGGTAAGTGGTGGAGGCTAATTAGGCAACATCACTAGTGAATGGCTATACTGGAGTAACTAAGGAAGATGCCTGTCATTACTTACCGTCTTAATAACGCACCTTCTTATTTTATCTTTTCTAACATCTGCCCATTACTGTAAATCTACACCTATGCCTTCAAATTAAAAAATGATCCAGTAACATAAAATCTCATCTAATGATGTAACTGATAAAACACTTGATTTTCCCAGTGCTGACATCCTTAAAACTGGGGTACCAGTCTTCTCCCTCAGTATCCAGCATCCTGGTGTATTCCTTCACAGCGCTAAGAGATGAGGAGACTAACAGGTCTTCCCCCTTGAATGATATAGCCCAGTTTAGGAGCTGGAAACACAGGGATCTGTGTGGATGACCTGTCTTCTGGGGACCAAAATAGCTCATGAATGCTTTCTGGTGTGAACAATTTAGTGGGGAAAGTGCAGGAGTCTGTAGCTTGTTGGAATTACGGGAGTTTGTAGATCTTAATCTTGCAACGTGTGAGGGTCATTCAGCTGCCTTCCTTTCCAGAGACACCTATTTTGTTCTATTACACAAAAAGTGACACTAAACACGTGCAGTAGAAGACTGGGGTTGTACTGTGCTCCATGAAGCCTTGTGGACACAGCAATCCTTCTCACAGTAAACAGCCTTGCTGGACACACCTGGAGTGGGTTATGAGAGCAAGGTGCGTAGCAGTAGATAATTAAATAAGCCTGTCTGCACATGTGCCTGTGGGTGTCCTGGGACACATGCCTGGTAACACATGGTGGGAGAGATGCTACTCTGGCCTGTGGCACAGGGACACGGGTGATTTGGAGCAGATCCACAGACGTGTCCTTGCTGTGCTAAAGCACCTCCTGGCTGCCTTGGGATCTGCACCAGGACCCCACAGGCTTTCACTGGTGACAACCCACCACACCTTCATTGCTCCTGCCTTCTTCATTGTACTCTTTCCCTGGTGTAAATGCAAGGTAGCTCTAGGTACTTTGCCCATTAGTTGAAGAAGATGAGTAAATGACCTTCCTTAATGGAAGAGAGCCAACAAAAACACAAGCAGCTGACAGCCTTACCCAGCCCACGTCTCTTGTTAGTCGGTCTACCCTGTTGCTGATGCAAATGGAGCAAAAGCAGTTTTAACACTTTGGGTATGCTGAAAAAGTCACCACAAAAGTGTTACAAAAAGGTTTTTCCTTGTCAGTCATCAGAGAGGACCTTTGGATTTTAAATCTCTAAAGGATGGGAAATTATCTTTCTGAATTTATGTATAATGGTAAATGCTGATCTACAGACACTGATAAGTTTAAGCTTTTGATAAAAGAAGCTTTTACCTCCCGTCATCACACATTGTTATGCCACATGATCTCTCTCTGGTCTGCAGCATCCCCCTTGAGCTGAGGCAGAGAAGGTGATGTTAATTCTTCCTTTTCCTAAGGGGGAAAAAGGAAACCTCAAAACCCCCACAGTCCAGCACTACATCCTTGCCCCTCCCCAGCTTGACAGCTCGTTTGCTTCTTGCTTTGGTGCAAAGCTGACTAATGATATTTTCCTCCCCAGGCTAAAAGGATTGATACTGTTTCATCCAAGGGTCTTCCCTGGTGGTTCATATACCAACACAAAGAGGGAAACAGTAGTTACAGGGGCCAAAGTAGAAGTCTGTGTTTAGTCACCATATTAAGTTGTCCATGTTTCTTTGTCCATGGCTTCATCCTTCAGGCCCGTTACTCCCCGGGGATTTTTCAGGGCTTATGTCTCTAAGATTGTTCTACCAGATGTCCTACAGTGTCTGTCACTTGAATTTGTGACCCAAAAGACACTACTTACAGTCTTGACTTACTTCTTCAGACCAGTAAGAGTGACTCTGCCAGAAAAATAATCTTGATAAATATTTTTTTATCCTCCTGGCTTTTCATTCCAGTAAAGAATTGAAAAAATCTGAAATTTCTGAATTTTCTACAAAATGGTAATTCTGGTTCCCCACTGACACTCTAAATGAGCATTCAGACTCACCTTCCTATCAGCAAAGCAGCTTCTGATTTTTCTGTTTAAATGTATCATTTTGTGTCACTTGTAAGCTGATAATAATCAGAAGGTATCTCCATTAGGCATGAGCACACCTGCCTTTTTGGGAAATTCATATTTTGATATGGATCCAAACTTTGCACCTGAGGCCCACAGCTAGAGGATGTGAGCAGGTTTTGGAAAATAAAGCTGTGCCATAATGATGAACATCAAATTAGATTATCCTGGAAATTGTAGCACTGATGACTTCAGCTCATTTAGAGACGTGAGGTTCTCAAGTATAGACAAAAGCCAACGCTGGAGGAAGTCATCCAGCCCTACTAGAGCTGAGTAAAGGCAGGGTGCTTGCTGGGGTCCCAGCCCCAGAGCTGAGGTCATTGGGAAAGCTGATTTTACTAGTGGTGTTACACCCCTGCCAGCCTGCATGTCTGACACAGAGGTGAGGTAGTAGCCAAGCTGCCTTAGTATGGTAAAAGCAGAGGCTAGCAGAGAGATGCAGAGGGGATGCTGCAAAAGCTGCGAATAGCAGATGATGTGAGCCGGGTGGGAGCCCCATCCCACCCCAGCAGACACAGGAGGCACCGCTCTGAAAAGCTGGAACCGTGTTTCAGGATACACCCTGCAAATGGCTGGTCCATCCAGTCCTCCAGGCAATAAGCCCATTTCCCCACATGTCTCAAGCTCAAATTCATCTGTATGTGGGAGAAAGCACTTGCCAGTTGCGGTGGAGGCTTTGCTGTCAGGACCGCAGTAACGCTTGTAGGAGAGCACTGGACTAGTACAGGGGAAGGGCTCCAAGACTCCACCTTACAATGGCGATACACAATGGCAATACTGTATGTACATGATATGTCTTTAGGTAATTATCATTGAGAACCATTTGTATTTTACTAAGGGAACGACTACCCAGGTTGGCACAATGGGAGTTTTGCCTGAAGTCGGAGTGACTAAAGGTCCTCAGAGCATATGGCGTGCTTCGCCCCACTGCCAAAACTCAGGGGAATTAAACCGCTCGGCACAGTTAACAGGTACAGTTGTGAAAGCTCTCGGGCGCCTTTTTTCCTGCAAACAAATATGCCTCCCCCTG